>NC_050574.1:322524128-322644128 GCF_011100635.1 Trichosurus vulpecula | reverse complement strand
CAAGTGACCCCAGTGGTTTTTTAGTTTTGTTTTCATTTTAACCAAAAGAAGGATTCACTTTCAAAATAAGATAATTTCTTCCCACTGAAAATGTAATGTGTTGCTGTCTTTTAGATCGATTCTAACAAAGTTCTTGATGAAAACATTTGAATCAGTGGCTCTGGGTCTCAGAGTGCAACAGCCGTATAGTACGGTCTCAACTATTCTTAGTAAAGGTTGAGGAATAGGGAAAGCACAGAAATACAAGGAAAACTTAGCTAATACAAAAGTCTCATTTCAACCGATATTCCCATTGTCTTTGAGCAAAACTTGTGTTGTAGTGGTCAACAAACAGCATCATTGATTGGAGCTCCCTTCATCTCTTACTTAGTGTCTAGTTGAGATGCTAATAGTGTCTAGCATGATGTAGTAGACACTCAATAAATATTTGTTGGTTGATTAATTAATTGATTAATGAGCACTGAAGTAGTTCAAAGGCAATCAAAGCAGGAGGACAAGAGAGATTTGAATGGATCTTCATAATGAGTCCCTGACTCCTCAAAGAGTTAAAATTAAGGTAAGAATGGATTATAGTCAAGTTTATTGTTGCATAGATTTGAAATACTCTGGCCAAATCATTTCCCCTAAAACACAGTAAATATCTATAGTTAAATTAAGATAAACTGTTAACAAAGATGTATGTAAGTCTCATTCCCCAATAACGACATTTTAAAGCGACTACTTATAAAATTAGAAGAGATATATAAAAAAAAGACTCTATACCATTAAATATTAATTATCTGGAAGTTCTAGACCATTTTCCTCTGCCTATAGCATTTCAGCAATTGGCCTATGAAATGATGGGCATTTTGGCAGAAACTGACATTATCAATATATTTGGTACTTCCGAATATTCAGACTATGCTTTAATCTCTCTTGAGTTTCAAAGGGGCATTTTTATTATTTCCCATGAACTATCTCTCTCTCTCTCTCTCTCTCTCTTTCTCTCTCTCTCTGTTTTTACATACATTATTATTGTTCAGTTGGTTTTGAGTCAGTTTTTGTCAGACTCTTCATGACCCCGTTTGGGGTTTTCTTGGCAAAGGTACTGGAGTGGTTTGCCATTTCCTTCTCCAGCTCATTTTACAGCTGAGAAAACTGAGGCAAACAGGGTTAAGTGACTTGCCCAGGGTCACACTGCTGGGAAGTATCTGAGGCTGGATTTGAACTAAGGTCTTCCTGACTCCAGGCACAGTATTCTATCCACTGTGCCACCTCCCTACTACTATACATACACATATGTGCACATATAATATTCCAACTTATTGGGTTGGAGAGATTAGTAATCATCCTATACCTATACTTACCTATGTATGCATCTACCTCCAAGATCTACTTATAGGCTCATATATGCATATACAACATGCATGAGTCTACAGAGAGAGTAATAGATTGTTGGAGCTAGAAGAAATATTAGAGATAATTTAGTTGACCACTGTTATTTTACTTTTAAGGAAGCTGAGACTGAAGGTCACACAGTGTCAGAGATAGGACTTCAACCCAGAACTTTGAGCTCCTAGGCAAGGTCTACTTCCACATAATCTGTTGCCATTTATAAAAATATCTTTTGGTGTGTATGTGTATGTAGGGAGAGGGGTGGCCCAGATGTGTGATTTCGTTGATGTGGGAACCTCTCAGTGCAGATAGGCTCCCTTTATCAATGCACACTAGCAACTTGTCTGTAATTTACAGTATTAAAGAGTGACTTGGGGATACTGAAAGGTTATATTTTGCCAGCTAGTGCATGTTGGTGGCAGAATCTGAATCCAGGTATTCATGACTCAGGCTTATTTTGTGTCTACTATATCATGCTGCTTCTCATAAACATATTTGGATAGATCTATATATACTCACACATATATGTTATGTAGATGTTTTATTCTCTCTTCATATATGCCCACAGACCTGACTCTCTTTCTCTCTGCCTTTTTAGATATATGTACACACATAGATACCACATTATAAATAATGTGTACACCTACTATATATACATACACAAATATACTGCATGTGTATACACACTACATACATGTATATGTGTGTGTATTACAAGTAGTAGATCAAAAGCTAGCCTTAAAGTCAGAAAGATCTGTGTTCAAGTCCCACCTTTAATATCTACTGGCTGTACGACCCAGGGCTAGTCATTTAACCTTTCAATGCCTTAGGCAAGTCTCTGAGATTATAAACTGTAGAGAACGTGATAATACGCCTTAGTAGAGACAGTTTCTTCATATGAGAGTTTCCTATTCCAATGTAATCACAAATCTAGCCCTTATTCCCTATATTATTCATACATATCATGTAGTGGCCAACCCTTACTCTCACACCGTTGCTCCCAACCCCTTCAATATTCTCCAGCAGATCACCCTTCAATTATTGTCTGTATCTTCAACCTTTTCCCATCTACTCTTTCCTTTGCTATTATCTTCAAACATACCTAAGTCTCTCCTCTGTTTAAAAAAAAACAAACCCTTCACTGGGCCCCACCAACACCCAAGCTATCGTCTTATATGCTTCTCTTCCCTTTCTTAGCCGAACTAAAAAACACTCAGGATTATCCTCACCTACCTTGCCCTCACCCCACATATCTAATCCATTCCCAAATCTGGTCATTTCTTTCCCTTTCCCTTCTCTCTATCCACATAGCCACTAACTTAGTGCAGGCCCTCATCAGCTCTCTCTTGTATAATTGAAACAGACTGAAGTAGTCACCGTCTCCCCACTGCTGTTCACTCTCCATACTGCTGCCAAAGTGATTTTCCATAAGAATTGGGATCATTTCCTTTTGTATAATAGTATCCCTTGTATCTAGGACAATGTCTAGCACACAAGAGTTGCTTATTAAAAATCTTTGATCCATTGATTGACTCATAGAGTAATGCATCAACAAGGCAATAGTCACAACATCGAGGATAATTGTGAATATGCCTGTGCAGTTCTGTATCACAAATATAAGGTAGAAGAAGTAAAACACTTATTCAGACACCAAAGGACCAAATCCCAAAACCAGAAGTTAGCACACAATATCACAGCAGGGAGCCTTGCCATCCCATTGGCCTCCTCACCTGCTGGGGCCTTCCCACAAACACTCACAAATCCTAGTTTACCCCTTGCCTGTGTCCTTTTCCTCCCCCCAGCTCTAACTGCTCTGAGTATTTCCTCCTCCACCCTTCCAGCTCCACTTGTTCAGCAAGATCCTCCCACCACATTTGACTTAGGCTTCCTCTGACGTAAGCAGGTCACATGGGCCTATTAATGGGTGGGAAAGATCTTCAAACTTCCATTACCATTACAAGTGTTAGAGCTAGAAGGGACCTTAAAAATAACTATGTGCAACCTTTGTTTTAAGCATGAGGAAATTCAAGTGCAGACAAATAAAATGTCTTCCCCAAGGTCACAGGGTGAGTTAGAGGAAATTCTAACTGGGCTAGAATTCAAGGTTTTATGACTTGACTCCCAGTCGAATGCTTTTTACACTATAACACACTTTATGTATGATCTATGTACATAAATATTTATTGTATGCAGTGGCCACATACAGGGGCAGCTAGATGGCTGACTGGGTTGATAGAGCTCTGGGCCTGGAATTAAGATCTAAGTTCAAATCTGACCTCAGACACTAGCTCTGTGCATGTATGTGTGTGTGTGTGTGTGTGTGTGTGTGTGTGTGTGTGTGTGTAGTAGCAAACTACAATCCCAGGGACAAATATGTCGCTGACTATTTTTGTGCAAGTCAGGAACTCCAATTTAAAAAATTTTAAAAATACATTAAAACTTAATTTTAAAGTGTAAAAAACAAACAACACATTCTTAGCTGGGACTTACAATAAATTTTGTGGAAATGTGTAGGGGTACCCAGGTATGCATATAAATCAAGTAGTTTGCTTTCCAACTAACTGATACAAACACACAAAAATGAATCGGCATTATTACCATATTTATAGCCAATTGATTATAATCCATCCTTGATTATGATTTATGTCATATACGTAGTTTATAGTTTACAACTTATTGTGACTCTTGGCTTTTCCTTTTTTCTCCTGGCATGTATCTTTTGGACCTTTCACTTCTCCCTATTCCTAGGAGATGTCAAGATCTAGAAGGAATCTGTCAAATTCCAGTGACTCCGCTAAAATATCCATGTTGATTTCTTATTCCTGTGAATGACTGAAAGTTGGTTATCTCTTTTTGGTTTTTTTTAGGACATTTAGTATCTCATCTAATTCTACTGCTATATGTAAATATGTGATTGACAGAAGTATCTTTGATTGACAGTCTTGAAAAAGAATAGGATCGTAGGATTTAGACCTGAAAGGGACTTTAGAGATGATCTAATCAAATCATAGAATGTCAGAGAACATGAATTCTTAACTTGCATCCCACAAACTGGTTTTAAAAACTATTCCAATAATTCTATTTCAGTAAAGTTGGTTTCCTTTGAAATTCTACGTATTTTATGCATTTAGAAACATTGTTCTGAGAAGGGATCCATAGGCTTCAGCAGATTGCCCGAGGAGTCTATGACACAAAAAAAGTTAATAATATCTAACACTCACCGTGTGCTTGGAACTGTGCTAAACACTTTACAATTGTTTCACTTGATCCTCACAACCATCCTGGGAGGTTGTTGTTTGTTCAGCTGAGTTGGACTCTTTGTAACTCCATGTGGGGTTTTCTCGGCAAGGATTCTGAAGTGGTTTGTCATTTCCAACTTCACCTCATTCACCCCTTCACTCACCTTCACCTTCTTTACCTCAGAGGAAACTGAGGCAAACAGTGTTAAGTGACTTGCCCAGGTCACCCAGCTGGTAAATATCTGAACCAGATTTGAGCTCAGGTCTTCCTGACTCTAGGCCCACATCTCTAGCCACCGGGCCACCTAAGAATCCCTGTCAGAGAGGGGAAGGAAGAACCTTTGGAGATCATCTGTTCCAAACCCTTCATTTTATGATAGGGACCCTTAAGCCCACAGAGGTGAATTTTGCCCAGGGTCACACAGCTAGAGAGCACAATCTTGGCTTTCTAGTTTCCTGGTAAGCAGCTGGCCTGTTCAGCTTAAACTCCACAATGCTACATGCAGTCTCTCCCAAATCAATCTCCCGCCTATGAGAAGGAGGAGACTTCATTCTTCATTTTCCCTCCTCAAAACTGGACAGGGCCCCACCAGGCCCCTCCTGTTATTGACAGTAGAATGAACAAAGGTCTGTGTTGGGTGTGAAGGATGGAGAGAAATTAGGAAGAAAGTTTTTTGTAGTTTTTGATCTTTCCTCTATGAATTGTATGTGCTTTTAAAAAGCTGCCTGGTTGAAAAATCCGAGCCTGCCTGGCTGAAAACCTACAATTTAAAGGTCTTGGGGGAAAAGTTGGTATTTGGGAAACTCACAACTCCTTGCTTTGCTAAGTGTCTTTCTAAGCCACCTCTTGTCAAAGGAAGGGAACAAATAAAGAGAGAGAAGGGGGGAGGTGTGGAGGGGAGGAAGGAGCTCAGAAAGAGAAAGGCCTTTGCCTGGCTTGAGCCTTTGTGCAGCGCATTCAAACTCATTTGTACCCTTTGTAGTCTTAATTATTTGTGAGAGCGGGATAACAGGAGTACCGAGCTCACCCATTATTTCCTGCATAAAAAAAGGCACACAGAAGCCGCTGATCATTTTTGAATTAGCAAACATGATACTAAAAAAAAAAAGCATAAAAAAATTCATTAATACCATCAGGGATTAGGAGGCTGATTAAAGTGTAGCTGTTAGCGTATGCAAATGAGCGATAGGCATTTATCGGAGCCAGTGCAAGCTGTCTCAGAGCTGTAAAGCCCATGTATGTTTTTCAGCTGATTAAAATAGTTTTAAGTTCTAGAGAATTTTTTTTGGTAGGGAATAAAAAAAAAAGCTACTATCGTCTATACTTTCCCTTTTGGCAAAATTTCTCAAAGTGCACTCCAACCATTTCCACTTGACTGCATTTTCTCTTTTCTCCTCTCTTGGAGAGCAATGAGAATTCAGGATGAAAACGAAAAAGCAAAGTGAGCTCCTTTTTTATTTTGCTTAAGGTTTCTTCCCAACTTCCAGGGCAGCCCAAGCCAGTTGATCCGAAGTCAGGCCGTATTGCTGTCAGAACTCAAAATCCCCCTTTGGCACCAACTCTGAGAACTGGAGAAGATAGAGAGAGGGGATGTTTAATTCCACCAGGGAGGCCTTAAAAGCAGGAGAGGACCATGAGGAAGTTTGCCCATCATCCTCTGAGACATTCAGGGATGCTCAGCTTGTAGCCTGGCACAATGAAAAGACTTTCTTCCAGGAAAGGACGGTGATGTCTAGGTACCTAGAGTGGGGAGAAAATTCACAGGTTTAAGACCACACAGGCCTAAGATTAGTCACTCCAGAGCCTTTGCTTTTGTGAAGCAGAGAGTGATTTCAATGCTGTTGTCCTGGGAAAAGGGGTATAACAAAATGTACCCACTCCTTCCCTTTTTACTAGTCCCAGGTCCTCATCTTGGTCCTGCCACTTACTGACTGGAAAAAAAAAAAAACAAATACAAACATAAAACTAAACAAATTACAAAAACAATTACTTCTAAACCTGATAGGATCATAGGATTTAGATCTGGAAGGGAATTTAGAGATATCTAGAGCAGAGACTCTTAGATGTTAGGGACTTCATGAACTTGGATCTGAAAAAAAGCTTTTATTTTCATTAATTCTTAACTAAAATTTAGCATTTCTTTAAATTTTAAATATAAAAAACACTTCACTGTAGTATTAGGCTTTACCAAACTCCCAAAGGGGCCTATCTCTCTCTCTCTCTCTCTCTCTCTCTCTCTCTCTCTCTCTGTCTCTCTGTCTCTCTCTCTCTCTGTCTCTCTCTCTCTCTCTCTCACACACACACACACACACACAAACACACACACACAAACACACACACACACACACACACACACACACACACTCTCTCTCTCTCTCTCTCTCTCTCTCACACACACACACACACACACACACACACACACACACACACACACACACACACACACTGATATGGACTCCTGAATTCTAGACTGACCTTTTCATTTTACAGCTAAAAAAACTGAAATCCAGGAATGTGAAAGTGAAGTATGTCACACAATTATTACATAGCAAAGCTATGACTGGTAGGTTCATCTTCAGTCTATAAATCCAGGGCCTTTTCTACTGTATCATCATACATTTTCCTCATTTGTCAAATGAGGGGGGTTGACTAAAAGTTTTCTGTTGTTGCAGATTTGAGAATAAGTCAGTTCATATTTTATAATTATAATAAATTGAATATAATTTGAATAAATCAGTTTATATTTTAAAAGATGGCTCCTTTACAATCCCAGAATCTTATTTCTAAGGTTCTGGTCTATGTCTAAAATGATAGAAAGTCTATGATAAGCAAAGGTACTTGTTTGTCTTTATCCCTATCATGCCCCTATCATGGAGAGATAGATTAACTGAGAGTACTTGACAATCATAGCAGACCTGTCCTTGAGGAAAAAGAGCATCCTATGTAGAGACAAATTCAAGTTCTGTTTTTAAGAGTTTCCTGTTAGCAAGTGACTCCTCTTGGCATGCTTCAAAAACTACAAAATGTTTCTTGCCCATTCAGTGAAGAACATTCACTGATATACACAGACCTTAAATTATGACATCATAGAATTATAGACTTAGAGCTGGAAGTAATCTTAGAGATCATACAGTCCTTCCCTTTTCAGATATGTAGAAACAGAGATGCTGAGAGATTAATTGACTTCTCAGACCACACAGGTAGCAAGTAGCAGAAATGGGATTTGAACTCGCACACACCCTCTGTCTCTGAAGTTAGCACTACCATACCACATTGGTTCACATTACAGCTAACAGGTTGTTAGCCATTTATTATACATGAACACCAATTCAATGTTTAAGGGTCTATTTACTCAGTTATAGAAATATGCTCTGTACTTAAGCTTGGCAAAACAAGGTCTCTACCTTGCAGCAATTTTGTTGTTGCAAAATTGGTTATTTGTGCTTGAAATAGTGATGTCTTTTCAGGCTCAGACTCATTTCTCAGTGTGATGGTAGCATTCTTCTATGGTAGAGTCGAACAAGCAGGTCAAGCAAACTGCAATCTTCCTGTAATCCTGCGGTGCCCACTCTGGCTAATTGGGGAATGGGGAAATAGCACTAAATTGGAGCTTGAGAAGACCCTAAGGTTTGAAAAAAAATTCACAGTGACATCTATCTCCTAGTTGGGGGAATGTCAGAGATACTCCATAAATATTTTGTTACTGGTAGAACATGTAAATGAAAAGTAACGTACCATGAGAAGACTGGAATTTAGTCCATCGTTGTATAGTAGAAACAACACTAGCTTGGTTTTTGTTTGTTTGTTTTGATATAGATGGAATAATAAACTATTCCTTCACTTCAACCGAGCCAAGAAGCAGGGACTGTTTGGATTTCTCTGTCTTCTCTTTGTCCGTGATGACCAAGGAATGTGTACAAGGTATCTGCAGCAGTGAACCCTGAACTTCCCATTCTTCTTGTTTTTCTTGATCTTGGCATATCTGGCATCATGTCACTTGGTTGTGAGCAGGAAATCTTTGATGTCCTCGATTTTGCAGGGCACGGCAATGGAAGGGGCAAAGAAATGTGTGACTGGATTTAATCCTGTTCTGCTACTTATTACCTGTATGAACTTGGGCAGGTCATAGAATCTTTGGTTCTCAGTTTCTTCAACTGTAAAATGACAGCCTTGGACTGGAATATACCTGAAGCTTTCTGCAGCTCAAAAATGTTATAACAAATGTTTGATTCAGCCTTATAATACTATTTTGGGGCAAGAATTAGTGGGAGCCAAGAATAAAGTGGCTCATGTGAGCAGGTCAAGAAAGTTCTCATGGTGCCAGTGTATTGGTTGGAACTCTCTAGGACTGTATCTTATGATGATTTCTAATAGCTTGTGTATATTATATGAAACATGGCTAAGATAGCTTATTTGAAGCAATGTCAGATGGGAAGGGCAAGAAAGATGTGAAACATTGCTCATCGATTTTTTTCCTTTGCTTTTGAAAAATATATGTGAGAAATTGGGCAAATTTAGAAAAACCTCATGAATTCAATCTAGCCGGGAGTGGGGAACATGATGATGGCTGATTTAAATGAATGAAAAGAATCAATTACCAAATACATTTTTTGAATGACACTTTGTAAATTTTAAGTACTTACTTAAATGCCAATTAGGATCAGTGGAATATGCTTCCCACACAATGAAATCATGTCTGTATTTTTTTTTCTAAAGCAGGACCTACTTAAATAGATCCCTTAAATTAAGTGCTTACAAACTCAACTAAGAGGTCCCAGTTTGTACCTGCGTTAATGAAGGGCTACAATGAGCAATCAACCTAATCTCTAAACTATCAAAGTTTGTTTAGATATTTTACTGTAATTCTTTACAAATTTAAATTTAATTTAAATGTAAAAGTAATTTAAATTAAAAATTTAAAAATACAAAAATCCTTTAAAGTGTATTAATTACTTCTTATACTGTTAATTTTTTTTTAGAAAACTCTTGACTCAGAGAAAGTATAAAGCTAAACATATTCGATCAGTTCAACTTTAATGTACATTTATTAAGCACAGGGAAGTGTATTGGCAATCAAAATGGGTTTAAGTGACATGTTTGTGACATCAGAGGCTTTTAGACCATGTGGGTTTAAGTCGAATTTTTGTGACGATTTTAGGTCACGTGGGTGAGTCGCACATGTGACTCACCTTTGACCCTGAGCAAGATATATAAAACCAGGGGTTGGCTTTCTTTTTTTGGAGCTCTGAGCTGCAGCAGTAGTGATGCATGACTCTGAGCCAGCTGTTGTCGAGCTCCCTGGCCAAACTCAGATGTTAGTAACTACGAATTGTATTTGGTCTGTTTGTAATTTGATTGTATTTGCTCTGAAGTTCAGGGTGCTGGCTTTTTCCCCTGAACTAAGTGAATGATATTTGAATGCTGGATTAAAGTAAGATTGTTAACCCCTTAACATTGCTTTCCTTAGTAAAGCAGATCAAAAGGACCTGGGCATTTGCTGCGTTCTGTATGCTGGTTGTTGTTGGTTTTACACCCCCACAGCAGCTGCTAGCTGGATTGTTGAAACAGGAAGATACTCTGCTAGGTGCAGGTTGATGAGGTTAAGTTTAGAATTTTAAAAAATAAATAATGAAACTCAGACCTACCATGGACATAACTTAGTTTTTCTTTTCTTTTCTATTTTTTTTTACATATAAGAATAAGAAGATGAATGCTGTAAAAGCCTAACCAATTAAAGACTTAGTTCTTATTTGATGCTCTATTACAATAATAAAGGTTTAAGTATCCACTCTATGCAGAGAAGTGGTAGAGATTAAAACAAAATTTAAACGAGACGTTTCCTGCCCTCAAGAAGAATGTAATCTGGTGGGTGTCACCAGACAACAACACAGGCGACTATAATATATAATATCACATAATAAGAACATTAGAGATTCAGGAAAATTGTAGATTTTTCTAGATATGACATTTAGCTTCTATTAATAGATCTTGGCACAGATATTCACAAAAGAATTAATCCAATTGAAGAATGTCATATAATACTAGAATATTAGAGAATGTAGGCTTCAGATGGAATATGGTCTTCGTTCATTTGTAGAGAGACTGAAATCTTAACTAGAAGCCACAATGATGTTCTGATTGATCACTTCTCCAACCTGTACAGAATCAAATATTTCATCAATCAAAGAAAAAAAGTTTTTGAATATCTATTGTGTTCAGGGCCCTTAGAGAAGCACTGTTGTCAACAGAAGGATAAAAAGTCTAAGAAATGGTTGCCATCTTAAAGAGCTTAGAATCTGATTGGGGAAACAAGACATAAAAGGTTAAATAACTTTCGTAAATTCTTATGGGACAGCTCTTCTTTCTGATGGGTTCTTATTAAAAAACTTCATGCTTGATGGGTCTCCAGCTAAGGGCCTGATTGAATTTTGACAGTTAAGGGACACAGGTAGCTGTACAGGATAAATGTTAACTCTCAATTACCCATTCCACTTCAAGGGGCTGATGTGTTATTCCAAATGGTGGATAAACCAAGCATATCTATACCTATACTTATACCTATACCTATGCATATATGTATATATACATATACACACACACATATACACTTGTCTTTAAATATATTTTTATTAGTGGTAAAAGGAAGGTAAACAAGTATTTATTAAGCACATACTCTTTGCTAGGCACTATGATAGGTGTTTGACAAATATTTCATTTGATCCTAACAACCTTGAGAGGTAGGTGCTACTATTATCTCCATTTTACAGTTGGAGAAACTGAGGCAGAGATTAAGTGACTTGCCCAAAGTCACATAGCTAGTAAATGTCTGAGGTGTAATTTGAACACAGGACTTTCTGACTCCTGGCTTAGTGTTCCATTCAAATGGTGCCACCTAGCTGCCTCTAAAATTTGCTTTATATATAGTAACAAATATTTGTTGAGCTGAGTTGGTTTGGATTCTGGGACTTATTTTCCTAAGTCTTGATAAGAGGAACATCTTTCCATAACTCAGATGCACATTATCTGATAGACCAAACTCTTCTCAAACTTTCTCAGTCTTTTAGTCAGTTGAACTACTTTAGTGGAACAAAAGGCCTCTTTTACCAGAGGGAAATTCATTTACTCAATAACTTATATGATTTATGTATATATCTATGTTTTTGTGTCTATAGAAAGAGTGACAAAAAGATGACTTAAACATAGATCCTGTATTCAAAAATCCTAGAGTAGGGTAGGAGATGGAAGGCATGAACACACATACATAGATACACATGAACAAAGCAAAATTCTGTTAAGTAATAAGGAAGTCAGAAAGACTTCTTTCAAGTTCAAGTCCTGCCTTTGATGCTGGATGTGTGACCCTGGGCAAATCACATATCCTCTCCATTTCCCACGCAACACTCTAAGACTTTAAGTAGCAGAACATTAGTTTGTTAATCTTCATTAATAGAAGGTGTTCCCCCTAGCATGAAATCATAGCTCTTGTAAAGAAAATAGTATTACAGTGTAGTGTTTAAATAAATATTATGCACGCATTATTAATTCATTGCAGAAAACAGAATATGGATAGTGTTATATTAGGAACATGAATTCTAGAAGAAACCATCCTGCAGATTGCCTGGAGGACATGGATGGGGTGTTATTGCTATGCACACTTCCTCTTGAAAAATTCTCAACTTAAGATTATATTGTCTCTTCAGCCATCAATCCAAGATGGTTTTGATGAGGTATTGGTAGTTTGGGGCTAATCAGTTGGTACCATTTGTTCCTCTTTCCTGAATAACTATTTTGGAATGACTCAAATGTCAAAATTATGCCTATATTTTTAGGATTATAAGATCTTGTATTTAGAGCCAGGAGGGATTTGAGAGATCAGGAAACAACCCACAGCTTAATTCTGAATGCTAAATTACAAGAAATACAAATCTTTTTATTATTATCAGAGTTTATAATATCTATTCATTAGCATCATTAATGGGTTACTTAATTGCTTTTCCTGGTGATGAAGACTGGTAAATGATTCATTGTGGTTGGTATATACAACTATAATACTAATCTTAGACATACGGTGGTGGGCACCCCTCTCAAATTAGTCATTTTCCATTCATAATCATCCATTGTCCTTTTGTCAATACTCAATTTAAGACTGCTTCTAACAGGTTAATTTTACTTTGGTCTTGGCTTGTCAGAATAAAAAAAAACTGTAGCAAATACTTTATTAATCTATATGCTGTCAGTTCTCTTTTTTATGCCATTGATTAGATTTTTTCAATTACTACTTGTGTACTTTTTATTTTAATGCATTTGTTTTCCCTAGTGTGAGTTGCCTTGCTAGCCTGAACCTCCATGAGAACAACAGAACTTGTATGTGACTGAAATAGTTAGTGGTCCTGATCCAACATGGCCGATTTGTGGGAGGCAGGGGCTGATACTTGGATGCAGATTGGCCACAATGAATCAGATTGACTGAATCTTTCAGTCAGGTACAATTCTGCTGCAATCACAGAGACCCAGCCATAAACTGGCACTGGTTTATGTTCCTGATGACACTATTATCATTTTTAAAACTCATCATTTATTCATTAAAAATTCACCCCAAGGCTTTTAGGGATGGTGTCAGAAACATAAATACAAGCATTAAAGTAAATCACACACACTTATCGGAGTGGGACTTCAAGGTCAACTGGTCCAACCCCCTGCTTCAGTTGAAAAGACATTCAAATGCTTTATCAGTGTTCCATCAGTGTGTCTGAATTCTCCTTTAGATGAAGGTCTTCTTTAAAGAATCTGTTAAATGATTCTTTAATCCAATTAGTCTGGCAAAATGTCTTCTATAGTCTGACCAAGTTTTTTCACTAAGCAGTCAATGCTTTATTGATTATTATTATTACATATTATTACATTTTGTTGCTATAATGTCCTCTGTCTTCTCAGATTCCAACTGAACGCATTAACTGATTTCTAGGTCTCCTCTTGTATCATGCCTTTTAGCTGTTTGACCATTTATTTTGCCTGCTTCTCTACCCACTCCTAGACGTCCACCCGTGCTTCTCCTTTAGTGGAGGGCTCTACCTAGATATAGAGCTGCTGCTGCTGTTCTATAAGGGATGGACAGACTTATGAAACTGGCTATGCATTCATTGCAGAACTGCAAGGCACAATTATTCCCAAACAGGAATGTCCTAAAGCTGCCTTTGGTTAACAAACATCCAGGGGCTAATCATAATTTTCTACGTGCTTTTGAAGGGAAGCTTCCTCCCCCACTCAAAGTGATTGGTAGGAAGATGGAGAATAAGCATCATCATTGTAGAATTGGGTGGCGATAGAAAATAAGCAAAAATCTCTGAAGAACCATCCCTCCTCCCTGCAGGAGTGAAGTAGAGTACTATGGTTATGGAAGGCTTCACACTGTCATCTCTTTGGCTTGATTATTTACTACTTATTTCGCTTTGACTATTTTCTTTGTTACAAGAGAGGGTTACATTAGGGGGACAGTGTTATTGGAAAGTGGTAATAGTGTCAAAAAAAACCTCAAGCAACCCAAAACATCATTAAAAAATTAAAGTAAGAACTTGCAGAAAGACTCAGGAAATCTGAGTTCTTATCTGGGTTCTTTGATTGACCAGCTCAGTGTCTTGATGTTACTTCATTTCTAGGGGACTGCATATTCTCATTTCGTAATAATAGCTAGCATTTATGTAGTCCCTTAAAGTTTGCAAAGATTTTACACATACCATCTCATTTAATCTTCACAGCAGCCTGGAGAAGTGCTATAATTATCCTCATTTTATTGCAATTGGGGAAACTGAGGCAGACATGCTAAGTGACTTGCCCAGGGTCACATAGTTAGTAAATGCTTGAGGCTGGATTTGAACTCTGGTCTTTCTGACACCAGGTCCATTCTATCCATTGAGCCACCTAGTACCCTTTTTACCAAATGAGAGAGATGGATCAGATGTCTTAGAAGATCATTTCCAGTTCCAATATTATATAATTCTATGATATTTGACTATCCTCTATAGGGAAAATTGATTAGTCAGCATATTTACAACAGAAACAGGAAAAAAAGTTACAAGATCAGTTTGATCTTTAACAATTTGAGATCTTTCAACAACTTAAAAGTTTGATAGGAATACCCAACCGTGCATTGACAGGAATTTCCTGACTCATATTTCTGAACTTCCCAGGAAAAATATTCTTGTATTAGCAGAGGCAGTTAGACTCTCAACTTCAGAATATGATGAGATATATCGATCCTTACCCTACTTTCTTTCTATCATTGCTGCTGTTATCTTCTAAATTTGTAAAAAAAAGAAATCCTCAACTTAATAAGTAGAAGTAAAGTAGAGGAATCAGGAGGGATAGGAAACAAGAGATAGGCACAGATATAAAAACAAAGATCAGAGTGTGTCTGGGAAAGTGTATGTCTATATATGTATGTACATATGTATATGTGTATGTATGTATCTATAGCTATAGAGAAATATATCCAAACTTTATTGTAGCCTTCACAGGTGAGGTGGGGAGAAGGAAAATAAAAAGAACAAAGTAAAAAAATGCACAGCAGAGAACAAAAGAAAACTCACAAAGAAGCAAAGATGGACAATTCTCAACACAACATGTATTATTTATCATATAGGCTTTCTTGAAATGAAAATCTATTGTTATATATTTTGGATCCTCTCTTATGTTCTGCTATGTACAAGATGTGCTTTTTTTTTCATTCTTACTTTGTATTTAAGTTTCAATATTAAAATTTATGATATGTTTTGTTCCTTTTATCTATTCTTTATTTGTGTTCTGGCCCTTGAGTCTAAAATAAAATTGAAAAAAGTTTTATAGTATGATCTTAGCTAAGATGTCTTGAGGGAAAAAGTTTTATGTGGAAAAATAATATTTGTCTACAGAGCTCATGAAATATATTTCAAGTTATGGAAAAAAAATCATAGTTACCTAATCACTGATAATAAAAGGACCAAACTAAAACAATTGAGGTTTCATCTCACCTTCAGCACACTGGCAAAGATGATAAAACAAATAGTCAATGTCATAGTTGTATATCAATGAGCTATTGGTAGAACTCTGAATTGATTTAAATGTTCTGGAAAACAATTTTAAATTGCTATTGGTATGTGACTGAACTGCTCATACTTGTGTTATGGTAATTAGGTGGGGAACTTTTTACTGTTTTCTCCTTTGGAATGCTGAGGTAATCAAACACCTTTGATGAGTTTTGCTTTTCAAATGTAATGGCAAGGAAAGTGGAGTTTTTGTTGTCTTTGTTTTGGAGTGCTTCTCAGCACTAAGGAATCTTTGATTGAATTGGGAATCTTTGATGACCTGCTTACCCCAACGGAAAGCCTAGTTCTGCCCTCTGAACCTGAGCAAGCTTTTAAGTCACAAGAAGGCCTAAGTCACATGAGTTTGAGTCAGATGGTTGTGATGCCCTTTGAACTTGATGAAGTGTATATAAACTCAGAGGTTAGCATTTTGCCTTTGGGGGCACACTCCTTGAAAGAGTGTTGGTGATGAGACTCTGGGTAGCCAGTGAAGCAGTCCCCTCCGCCCCCCACCCCCAGCTTTGAAAACCCACATGTTGGTGCTTTGCTCTCTGGTAACTGTTGGTGTATTGATTGGACAGACAACTAGAAGCCTGCCTGCTGATTTGTGTTTATTTGCTCTTTTTATATCATGTATGCCTATAATTTCTGTTTGTTTTCTCTCTGAAGTTCAGGGTGCTAGCCCTTCCTCCTGAACTATGTGAATGATATATGTATGTTTAATTAAAGTAAGATTGTTAACCCCTTAAAGTTGCTTTCCTTAGAAAAGCATCCCATGTGCTAGCATCCCTTCTGTGTGATTTTGTTGTTGGTCTTTCACCTCCACAACAGCTGCTAGCAACATTGTTGTTACAACTTGTTGACCCAATTGTACCACTACTGGGCATATACTGAGAAAGGCTTAAAAAAAGTTGCAAAGACATTTTGCATACAAAAAATATTTGTAGCAACATTTCTTTTGTAGTAGCTAGAAATCAAGAAAGGGCCCATCAACTAGGGAATGGCTAAACAAATTGCCCAAAGAAAGCAATGCAATATGATTGTCTTGTAAAAATGACGAATCTCAAGAATTCAGAAAAACAAAAAAAACTTGGGAACTGAGGCAAAGTGAAGTAAGAAGAAAGAAGGGAGGAATGAACAAAATAACACAAAAGAAAATATTACTAAAAGATATTAGAACCAAAATCTATGCAATGATTTTTTTATTTTTATTTTTGTTTCCATTAATTAATTTATTTTTAGTTTTCAACATTCACTTCGACAAGATTTTGAGTTCCAAATTTTCTCCCCACTTCTCCCTCCCCCCCAACCCCAAGAAGGCATGCATTCTGATTACCCCTTTCCCCAATCTGCCCTCCCTTCTTTCACCTCCTCTCCCTCCCCTTCTCTTATCCCTTTCCTTCTATTTTCCGACAGGGCAAGATAGATTTCTATACCCCATTGCCTGTATATCTTGTTTCCAGTTGCATGTAAAAATTTTTAACATTCATTTTTAAAACTTTGAGTTCCACATTCTCTCCCTCCCTCCTTCTCCACCCACCCTCGTTGAGAAGGCAAACAATTTGATGTAGGTTATACCTGTGTAGTCATACAAAACACTTCCATAACAGTCACGTTGTGAAAGACTAACTATATTTTCCTCCCTCCTATCCTGCCCCCTCCATTTATTGTATTCTCTCCTTTGACCCTGCCCTTCCTCAGAAATGTTTGCTTCTGATTATACCTTCCTCCCATTTGCATTCCTTTTTATTATCCCCTCCTCTCTTATCCCCTTCCCCCAACTTTGCTGTAGAGTAAGATAGATTTTCATACCCAATTGAGTGTATATGTTATTCCCTCCTTAAGCCAAATCTGATGAGAGTAAGGTTCACTCATTCTCTCTCATGTCCCCCCTCTTCTCCTCCATTATAAAAGCTTTTCCTTGCCTCTTTGATATGAGATAATTTACCCCATTCTACCTCTACCTTTTTCCTTCTCCCAGTACATTCCTCTCTCACCTCTTAATTTTATTTTTTAGATATTATCCTTTCATATTCAACTCACCCTGTGCTATCTATCTATCTATCTGTCTATCCATACATATATGTATATGCATATATATATATACATATATGCATGTGTGTGTGTATGTATGTGTGTGTGTGTGTGTGTGTATGTGTGTGTGTGTACACCCTCCAACTGCCCTAATACTGAGAAAGGTCTCATGAGTTACAAATATCATCTTTCCATGTTCAATTTTAATAATTCTCTTATTATTTGTCTTTCCTGTTTACCTTTTCAAGCTTCTGTTAATTCTTGTATATGGAAGTCAGATTTTCTATGTAGTTCTGGTTTTTTCATCAAGAATGCTTGAAAGTCCTCTATTTCATTGAATATCCATTTTTTGCCCGGAAGTATTATACTCAGTTTTTCTGGGTAGATGATTCTTGGTTTTAATCCTAGCTCCTTTTACCTCTGGAATATCATATTCCAAGCCCTTAGATCTCTTAATGTAGAAGCAACTAAATCTTGTGTTATCCTGATTGTGTTTACACAACACTTTCAATGTTTCTTTCTGGCTGCTTGCAATATTTTCTCCTTGACCTGGGAACTCTGGAATTTGGCTACAATGTTCTGAGAACTTTTCTTTTCTTTTCTTTCCTTTCCTTTCTTTTCTCTTCTTTTTTTTTTTTTTTTTTTTTAAAGTGCCTGTCTTTATTTTTTTTTAATTTTTATTTTTAGTTTACAACATTCGGTTCTACATAATTTTGAGTTCCAGATTTTCTTTCCTCCCTCCCCCCCTTCCTCCCCTAGATGGCATGGAATCCCATATAGTTTCCATGTATAACTTCGCATTGAATTAATTTACACACTAGTCAAGTTATGGAGAAGAATTGTGATCAATGAAATGAATCATGCAAGAGAAGAAACAGGACCAAAAAAAAAAAAACCCTTCCCAGAAACAAAAACAAAAGAGAGAAAAGGAAAAAAAAATGGGGGGGGGTGCGGAAAGGCTATCATGAAGTGTGCCTCAATCTGCATTCATACTTTATAGTTCTTTCTCTGGATGTAGATAGCATTCTCCATCATGAGTCCCGAGGACTTTTCTTTTTGTGATCTCTTTCAGGAGGTGACCAGTGGATTCTTTCAACTTCTATTTTCCCCTATGGTTCTAGAGCATCAAGGAAGTTTTCTTTGATAATTTCTTGAAAGATCATGTCTAGCCTCTTTTTTTTATCATGGCTTTCAGGTAGTCCAATAATTTTTAAATGATCTCTCCCAAATCTCTTTTCCTGGCCAGTTGTTTTTCCAATGAGCTATTTCACATTGTCTTCTATTTTTTCATTCTTTTGGTTTTGTTTTATACTTTCTTGATTTCTCATAAAGTCATTAGCTTCCATTTGCTCCATTCTAAATTTTAAAGAATTATTTCATTCAGTGAGCTTTTGGACCTCCTTTTCCATTTGGCCAATTCTGCTTTTTAAGGCATTCTTCTTTTTGGACCTCCTTTGCCATTTGGGTTAGTCTACTTTTTAAGGTGTTATTGTCTTCAGCATTTTTTTGTGTCTCCTTTAGCAAGCTGTTGACTCATTCTTCATGATTTTCTTGCATCGCTCTCATTTCTTTTCCTACTTTTTCCTCTACTTCTTTTACTTGATTTTCAAAATCCTTTCTGAGCTCTTCCATGGCCTGAGAGCAATTCATATTTTTCTTGGAGGCCTTGGATGTAGGAACTTTGACTTTGTTGTCTTCTTCTGGTTGTATGTTTTGATCTTCCTTGTCACCAAAGTAAGAGTCTATAGTTTGATTTTTTCCATTCAAAGCAATGATTAAACAATTCAGTGATGATTAAACATGCCTTCTTTCTTGTGGGAGATGGGAGAAAGGTAGTGGACTACATGTCTGAAATGAAATATCTTATGTCAGATGTGGTCAATGTGTCATAGCTATTACTCTTTGGTGATTTTTCAGTTGTGTCTGACTTTTTATGACCCCATTGGGGGTTTTCTTGCTAAAGATACTAGAACAGTTTTCTATTTTCTTTTCCAGCTCATTTTACAGATAAGGAAACTGAGGCAAACAGTATTAAGTGACTTCCCCAGGGTCACACAGCTAATAAGTGTCTAAGTCCAGATTTGTGCTTAGGAAGATGAGTCTTTCTGACTCCAGGCCCAGTATTTTATCCACTGTGCCACCTAACTGCTCACATAATTACTTAGCCATTGTTAAATAAAATATATGAAAATTTAAATTTAAAAATTTAAATTAATAAAACTAATAAATTTAAATTAAACAATTAAACAATAAATTGATTAAATTAATAGAAAATTTAAAAAGATATCTTGTGTAACCTACTCAGTAAAGTAAGATCATTACATGACTCCCAAATATGTGTACATCAAACTGGAATTGTAGAGTACTGGAAAAAAACACTGGATGTACAATCAGAAAACCAAGGTTTGAGATTTAAATTTACTATTTTATTAACCTGGGGCAAGTAATTTTGTTTTTTTTAGGTCTCAGTTTTCTCATCTGTAAAAGAATAACTTGGACTAGATGAACTTTAAGAACACTTCCACTTTTGTGACTCTTTGCTTCATGGTTTAATGGAATTAATATAGGACAAAATTGGAAGACTTGATTTCAGTCTGCCCTGGCAGCAACTCATTTTTATCAACTTTCCTTCCTCTGGGTCTCTTTTGTGATCCCACCAGTAACACGGAGATACTTCATCAAGGATGTGGTGGAGCCACATGAGATGATAAGGACAGATTTTTTTCCCCCTGAGGCCCTCAGAAGAAAAGCACTGTATAAGTACCATATGGACATTTGGATGTAAAAGTTAAAAATCCTTCACATCTGCCTGAGTATTCAGTGTTATTGCAAGGATGATCCTTCTCTCTGTAAGACTTTCATGAAGGGAAGAAGCTCATTAAACATGCTATGACTGGAGGCATTGATAAAGTGTTGATCAGCTCATCAGCCACGTGGGATAAGCCTAAGCTTAGGTCTCCAATTAGAAGTCAGCAAATTAGGTCAAGAAATTGATGAAGTGTTTGCTCACGAAGGGATTGTACTGTACAAATTGCATTGTAAGAGGACAGCCCACTGGCCAGTGATGACATTGCCCCATGTAACTGCAGTGGCCCTGAAAGAATGTGAGGCATGGTGTTTTGTCTAGATAGGATGACTAGCTACCTTTTTTTTTTGGCACTGTGGTTGTTTCCTGTGATAGACAACTCCCTATCACCCATGACAGTCCAAACCATAGACCCATACACTTAGTTCCCATCTTACCTCTTATGCAGACTTACTTGACTGCTACAAATCAGAGATTTCTACCCCTCTGAAGAATAAAAATCATGACCTCCATCACTCCTCTTGTACTTCTCATAGCATTCCTAGAGTTGGTTGTCTCACTTCTCTAAATAGTATGATGTTTTTTTTAAAAAAATTAATTTATTTTTAGTTTTCAACATTCACTTCCAGAAGATTTTGAGTTCCAACTTTTCTCCCTCTCGCTTCCCTCCCCACTCCCCAAGATGGCCTACAATCTGATATAGGCTCTACATATACATTCATATTAAAGATATTTTCACGTTAGTCTAAATAGTAAGATTCTTAAGCACAGAGCATGTGTCTTAGAATCCTGACTCCTGTTTAGCCCAGTGCCTTGCACATAGTAAGACTAAATATGTATTTGTTAATTGATTGGCAGAGAGAGAGAGCCTAGATAAAACTCACAGGCAATCAAAAAACCTCATTTTAGACAATATTTACTGTAGAATAGTGTAATGGGACAACACTCTGACCAGGGAATTAGAAGAACTGATCTCATGTCACACTATCACACCGTACGATTATGAACAAGTCACTTAATCCTCAGTATCCTGATCTATAAAGTGGGAATAATGTTGCTTTTACTATTTATTCCATAGGATTGTAAAGAAAGTGATTTGTCAGTTGTGAAACACTAGATAAGAGAGAATTATTATTATTATTACCAAAATTTCTGACAGTGAGCGAGTTCCACTTCCTTTTACTTCCGTTGTTACTTCCTGAGGGACATGTTCATGAGAAGCACAATTCCCCAGAAAAGTAGGCTCTGAAACTCTATGACTGAAAGATAAACAACAATTAATTTCCAAGCCACTATATACAAAATATGCACCCAATATCATTATTTACTGTGTCAGCACATTTTGAGATACATTTTTCTGGATATTTATATTTTGTCCATGTCTAAACAATTTACATGATTAAAAAATTCAAAGAAATAATGAACGGGAAAGATGTAGAAGCTACTCCAAACTTTGTTTTCATTGTTCAAAAAAACCCAGTTCAGCTGAAACTAAAGCACCTTGCCAATCTCCCTAAAATATTCTGTCTCTGGACAGAACCATTAACCATTTTTAAAAAGTCAATAATCAATAAGTCTTAATTTGTTGAACTGGCATTTGTGCAGGTTTCATCTAGATGAAATTAATTAGGAAGAAAACGGTTTCTCAGCGATTGGAGGGAGGAAGGAAATCAGTGGCAAGATAAGTTTGACCCTGTGTTGTGGAAATATTTTAATGAGGTTAAGACTCAAATCACTCCAACTGAATAGTTGGTGAGTGTGCGCTGACATTTCTAATGAGTCCAATGAAGGCGTCTCTCAGAAAATGGACCAATGACTTTGAAGGAATCCTGAGGGTCAGTGAATTTCTAAAGGGATGGAATCAGTGACAGTGGCATTTTTTTAAAAAGAGGGGATATAGTATATGAGATTGAAAGACGGGGGGAGGGAGAGCATTCAGAATGAAAGAACTCACCCAGAATGCAGCAGTACCCTCCCCCCTTCCCCTTTCTTCAATCTAAGGTAGGCCTTTTCCTTAATCTGCATAACTGCACCTTGTACAACAGTCCCTGGGTTCTGCACTCTGTTAATTGAAGTGTGGTCGGATCACAGCTTTGCCAGCAACAGGGGCAGCTTTCCTTTCTGAGTCGTCATCTCAAATGCACCTGGCTGTGATGCTGGCATGTGATAACCACAGACTGAAAAGAGAAGGGAAGAAATATTCATCCCACTGCACTCAGGGGGACAGCACTTACTCTAATTGCTTCTGGAACTCTTCACCTGGCCCTTATCAACAAAAGCGGTGATGAAAGAAAACAGGCAAAACTTGATCCAATATATTGGATCCTCTTCCTCCCCCAAGCACATAACTAGGTCATTTTCAGAGTATTAAGAGGAAGGGGATGACAGGGTAAATTCAAAATGCTGACTCGACAGTAACTGAGTGCTCCGGGTGAGAATTGTTCACTTAGCTGTGTTAAGGGAGGCAAGAGGTGCAGTGGCAATAAAATGGAACTAGTAGCTAGGAGAGAACAACAACCCTCATTTAAGGTTTAAAAATGCTTTGCTTATCTGGTGAGGAAGGCAATATGTTGATTGATATTCAAAGGATCTTTGTGGGTGCACCGATGCTGGATACAACTCCACAACTTTGTCAAGGATCTTTGATAACTTCTATGGTCACTCTACATAAAAGGTAGTGAAGTCATTTACAATTTCAGATGAGTAAACTGAGTCTCAGAGAGGTGAAATTATTTCCCTAGAATCACATAACTGGTAAGTATTGGAACTGGGACTTGAGCAAACTTCTAGGTACCAATTTAAGATTTGCCGAGTTCTTTGCATAGAAACATCTTATCTGATCCTCACAGCAACCCTGTGAGGCAAAGGGGTATTAGGAGGTCCATTTTACAGATGAGGAGATTGAGTCTGAATGAAGTGAAATGACTTGTCCAGAGTCACATGACTAGTGTCTGAGTCAGGATTTGAACTTAAGTCTTCCTGATTCCAAGTTCACTGGTCTTTCCATTGCTCCTCATTGCCTCTCTAAGACCTGATCTCTTAACTTAGATACCTGTTAGATGAATGACCTTGTGCAAAGCCACTTTGTTCACCTCTTTCAGCCTCAGGTCCCTTATCTGTAAAATCTGTATGCTGACACACTCACTTCATAGGGTTATTGAGTGGATCAAATACTATGTATATGAAAATGCCTTGAAATTATAAAATATTATGTGCATGTCGCCTATTATTTGTACACTTAAAAATCTGAGCTGATTTTCTAAGTTATAGCTCTCATAGGTAGGCAGAAAGGAGTGGGATCTTGGTTCCAAACCTAGCTCTTACTTATTATTTCTATGACTTTGGGTAAGACATTTAAATTCTTTAGATTTCAATTCCCTCACCTATGAAACAATGAATTCTGACAAGATGACTTTTCTGGTCCTTCCATGCTTTAAATATGTGATTTTTCTTCATTTTAAAAATTATGAATGGTAAAAGTATCTACAAACTTGAACATTTTCATACACAAAGTTTTTGTATACAAATGAAAAAAGTTTGTATAGGAAGCCATGAATCTCTACTACATATAAATAGTTTCTTAAAGTATATATTAATTTTAAAATGGTAGTACCATACTACCTTGCTTGCCTGTGTTCCCTTTTGCTCTTTAAAATTTTTTTCATTAAAATTCTTCTTTCTCTTGGCCTATCACTACCCCCCAACTCTACCTTACAATGCTCTCACTCCCCCAAATAAAAGCTGTCCCTTATAAAAAAAGTGTAGTCAAGCAAAACTAATTCATACATTGGTCACATCCACAAATATGTCTCATCCAGTATCTATGGTCAAGAAGTGGGAAGCATATTTCATCATCAGTCTTCTAGAATCCTGCTTAGGCATTGCATTAGCCAGAGTTCTTCATTAACTCTTTCAAAATTGCTTACTTTTTCAGTGTTGGAGTTATTGTATATATTATCCTCCTGGTTCTGCTCACTTCGTTATGTCTTCCTAGGCTTATGTCATTATTCTGTCATTTCCTATAGCACAACGCTATTTAATTACATTCACACATGATAATTTATCCCAAGCCTAATATTTTTGAAGATGAGAGGTGTGGGAAATAAGAAGAGTAATCTGCCAGGGTACTGACTTGTTATTGTTCAGTTATTTTGGTTGTGTCTAATTCTTTGTGACCCTGTGTACCTCTGTCTATGGGATTTTTTCTTGGCAAAGATATTGGAGTGGTTTGTCATTTCCTTCTCCAATGGCAAACAGAAATTAAGTGGCTGGGAAATTCCTGACACTTGATTTGAACGCAGGTCATCCTGACTCTAAGCCCAGTGATCTATCTATTGGACCATCCAGCTTCCTTGACTTAAGCATGGGTAATCTCTTGGAAGATATAGATCAACCACTAACTTGTCCTTTGTCTTTAATTTTTGAAGTGCTCCCTACAACATGTTCAATGCTTTTTTTAGGGCATTTCCTTCAACTGTCCCTCTCCTCCACACATATGCACACACACTTTATTTTCCCACCTGACTATAATTAAAAGGACAAGTTCTGTTAGATGAGGCAGCTAGGTGGCAGAATGGGTAGAATATTGAACTTGGAGTCAGGAAAACCTGAATTCAAGCCCTACTTTAGACCCTTAAATGTGTGACTGTGGGCAAGTAATTTAGCCTCTCTCAGTTTTGGTTTCCTCATCTGGAAAATGGGGATAATAATAGCACCTACCCCTCAAAGTTGTTGTGAGGATCAAATGAGATAACTTCTATAAAGTATTTTGAAAACTTTAAAGTACTACGCTAGCTAGTATTATGTACTGGTTGACTGAAAGAGAGGTTAACAACCTGCTTAAAGCTGTTTCTGGACTTTGCTAGTAGGTTAGGGACATTAAGCAGTAATCCTGGAGTGCAAATGATAAGAAAATAGAACTCCTGTTAAACCTCATCAAACTTATATACTACTTCCTATTTCTGCTGATTCACATGACTGGAACTAAGGGGTATAATCGGTAGAGATTTGGCATACATCTTTAAAGTTGTTGGTCTTTTTGTTGGAAGATGAAAGACATGGGGCACAGGATGTTTCTAGTTAAAAGTCACCATACTGTAAAAGAAAGGAGGATATGAAAGGTAAATTTTTGCTCCGTCATATAAATGATTTTAAATAGAAGAATTTGGTTCAACACGCAATAAGCAACTGGCCAATGAAAGCCCCACCCTGATGACCACGTGTGGTATGCTTGACCTAATGCAATTCCCAATGTGGGCTTTGGAGTATGTGCAGGTATCCTTGTGATTATTTCCTATCCACATACCACATTGTGTAGAAAAGGGTGTCTTAGATTGGCTATTGATCCAGAACTGAGTATGCATAAAAAACACCCAAGGGCAAATCAATCTCTCTCTTTCCCAGGGGTGAGCAAGGCAATGACTGATGTGAGTCTCCAGGTGGGGAGAGAGGTGGTAGCTATGGTAGCAGCAGCTTTTTCCTGCCAGCTGCCTATCTTCTCACCTGATTCAACATGTGGCTGCGAGTACTGTTCCTGTTATTTCGACTCTTGACATTCTCTCTTCTTTTAGGTGAAAGGGTGTTATAGGTGGAACAGGCTAGTATGTGACCTTATGAGCTTCCAAAGGTTGAGAGAGCCATCAGGAGTCCAGGAACTGCAGTTCATACCAGGTTTTTCTGGCAGCCAGGCCAGGAGAGAAACCAGAAAATTCCTTTGGAGCAACCTTTTATGACTCAGCCCAGCAGTGAATAGACTTTGGGATGCTGTATCCTTCTGCAGCACTGTCAAGCATTTGTAAGTGAATTTGGTGATGCAAATGATTTGTAACAATCATATTAGGTTTGACTATATATTCTCCAGGGACTAAGGTGGTGTAAGGAAGAGAATGCCCTGGATCATGGAGATGTGTTAATACTGTGGTTCTTGTGATGTCTTTTTTAAAAATTGAATATCCCTTTGTAATACAAATTAACAAGGACTCTAAGAGATAGAATTAGAAGGAATAATCCTCAACCTTTGTCAGTATTCCTAGGACCCCATGAAGATGGTATAGCTATGCTCTGGGAACCTGACTTGTTATTGAGAGTGGGAACTGGGATGAGAACCCCTAGAGCTTTTAAATTCTACAAAGAGATCATGGTTTACAATTTCAATATTTTGGGATACTGACATGGAACAGAATATATGTCATAAAGAATGAAAAAAACCATATTTGTCAGGAAGCTCAAAGATTGGAACAGAGGGTTTTAAACTGAAAGAGTGAAGGAAAAAATAAACATTGAGATAAATTATAAAACTGGTACTAGGTAGGACAACATTTGTATCATATATAGGAGTGGAATTATGGAGATATACCAAGTAATTAGGTAAAGGCAACAATAAATGGTCAGGTTATGGCAATAGAAGGTTATAAGGAAAAGGATATAATAGTTATGGTGGTTGGGAGAATACGTAGTAGGAAGTAGGATAATAAATAAAAGATTTGTAGAGTTTGATATGTATCAACATCCATGAAACTGAGAATGAAACCCTTATGAAGAACACTAGGGTGAAGCTGTAAGTAGAAAGATATAACATATGTTGTTATAAGAGTATGACTTAGATTGCCTAATCAGAAGGAGGGTGTGGATGATGCTTTGCCACAAAACAGGTTGCAAAATTATAATATAGAGACAGTTTATAATAGTAATTGGGTCTTCAACTGTCAATAAGAAATAGTTATTTGGTCATGGGGAAGTGACAGGAATCCTGGGAGAAAAGGATAATAACATCTTGGAGTGTGGAAAAGTGAAGGGAGATAGTGCTTGGGACGGTTAGATTTGTACCCTAGGAAATCAAACATTATGAAGTTTTTAGAAAAAATAAATGATATAACTGGAGATTATAAAAGGGAATATAAATCAAGTGAAATGAGTGATTTTAAAAACTGAAAATCTAAACATTTCTGAATAATCCCAGTGAAATAAAGCTGGGAGAGACATCTAAAGAAACCAATCTGATTATAGCTGGGCTCTCTAATGAGCTCATATTTTAAAGGAAAGAGGTAGAAGAAAGGCATATCACACATGAAGACTACAAAGAATGGCATGAACTTGAATACTTTCAAGATCTTGGAAGATAGTTAAAAGACGAAGAATTCCTGAGATTTGAAAAAAGGGATGAAAATTTTAAAAAAAGGGAGCACAATAAGACATATTCAAAGTAAGACCAAAAAAGGAAGACTAATTGAGCAAGATGGTATAATATTAATAAGTGACATAGAAAAGGCAGAACTACTTAGCTCTTATTTTGTTTCCATATTTTCCAGTGAGGAAAATAATTGTCAAACTGAAAATTGTAGAACAAAGTTTGAAGAGGGAGGCAACTGAAACTCATGGAAAGTTAGGAGATAGGAAGAAAACACCTAGCCATTTAAAAGAATTTCAAATGAACGGTCCCTTATTACATGCCCAAGACCTAAAATAGTTTTTAGGTGTAATATAAAGTTGCTCTCAATAGCTTTGAGAGATCATGGAGGATGGAAGAGGGCTCCAAAAGTAAGAGATAAAAATAGTTATCTCCCTTTTTTAAAAAAAGGGAGAAAAATAGTTATCAGAAACTAGAGACCAATAACACTGCAAAAATTCTAGAATGGAATACACAGAGTTTTTTTTTAGGATTTAGAAGAAAATTCATTGATTACAAGGAGCCAATATATTTTTGTGAACAATAGATCGCTGTCAACTAAAACTCACTTCTTTTTTTGAAAGGTTTATTAGGTGTGTAAATCAGAAGAATATTGTACACAACACATTTCTTTTCTTTTTTTTGTTTTTGGAGCGGGGAGGCAAGGCCCAGCAGTGAATAGACTTTGGGATGCTGTATCCTGCTGCAGCATTGTCAAGCATTTGTAAGTGAATTTGGTGACTTGCCTGAGGTCACACCGCTAGTAAGAGTCAAGTGTCTGAGTCCGAATTCTAACTCAGGGCCTCCTGACTCCAGGGCCAGTGCTCTATTCACTGCTCTACCTAGCTGCCCCTGTACAAAACACATTTCTTGATGTCAGCAAAGCATTGGACAAAATCTTGTATGATGTTCTTGTGGTCAACATGGAGAAATATAGGCTGGATGACAGAAATAGTACCTTATGTACATGTAGTTTTTTTTTTTTACTATGTGCAACATGCTTTCAACATATGGGATATACTTGAGTTCAAATCCTAATTGTGACAGATATTATCTGGGACATTATCAGTAAGACGCTTTAACTCTCTGAACTTCATTTTTCTTATCTATAAAATTGGGATAAAACCCACAAGCACCTATTTCACAGGGTTGTGAGCCTTGGTCTATAATGAGATAACCTATGTAAGGTGCTTTTAAAAAAACCTTAAAGTATTTAATAATGTTTAATTATAAATTACTATTACATGTATGTCATTGTGTAATACCAGTTCATATTATAGTTTTTGTTATTATGTCATTGAGATTTATTATCTCATTGATCTTCATAATCCTACGAAATATGGAAAGTAGTTATTATTTCTATTTTGTGCACCGCGTACCTAAAACTTATAAAGATTAAGTGACTATTCCAAGTCACAAAACTATTGAATAGCAGAACTGGACTAGAACTCCTGTCTTCTGATTCCCAGAGAAACATTCTCCATTCACTACCCCATGCCTCCTATCCATTTGTAGCTAATTGAATAACCATATTCAAGAAGTATTGATTAATTGATTAATGTCAACCTGGAGCAAGCTCCCTAGTGGACTGTGATAGAGATCTCACCTTGAGCTTGCTCTGACCCTCAGTTTGATCAAAGATTTGTATGAGGATATAGGAAGCCTGCCAACCCAATTTGTAGATAACACAAGGTGATGACAGGTAGCTAATACTATAGATGATGGAATCAGCAGGGTAGGACACTGGACCAAACAAAAATGCCATTTAAAGAGGGGACAGATGTAAAGTGCTACCTTCAGTCCAGGATAGGGGAGATTTAGTTAATATGATCTTAGGTTAAATTAAGGTGAACAAAATGCTAGTATTGTCCGTGAAAGTCTGTCTTTAGTGCCATGTCAGGGTGTGATAGCTATGTGTTCTCAAAGGCTGTAAAGGATTTAAAATGTTAGTCCACAAACAGACTATGTGTAACCTGAGGATCAGTTTAGGGATGTTTAGAGAGATCCACCATCAAAAATGGGACTATTAGCTGAGGTTTTTGTTGGGGAGGGATAGACAGCCACTCAACAAATCAATCAACTATGGATGGGTTGGAGATATCTCACTGTGTATTGGCTGAGGGAATATCCAAGTGAATACAATCATAGAATTTTTTTTGAGGAAATACATTTCTAACTTTTTTTTTCTACTTTAGTCACACTGTGTCTGAACTACTGTGCTCAATTCTGGCACCATACTATAAGGAAACTTATAAAGCAGAGTGAACCCAGAGAAGGGTGGTCAAATTGGTGATGGGTCTGGAAATCACCATAGAAAAAGACTATACATTTTCCTCCACAGATACCAATGGCAAAATCAGGACCACTGGGTGGCAGATTTCAGTTTAATATAAAGAATAATTTCAATCTTTAGAGCTGTCCTGGATTGTAGACTTTATTACTGGTAGTGTGGTAGTGTTTCAGCAGAGGGTACATTGTTACCTGTCAGGCATGTTGCAGAAAGGCTTCTCACATTGGGTGAGAGTCGGGACTGGGTGACCTCTAAGATCCTTTTAATGCTAAAATTCCGTGGTTCTATAAACAAAACATAAAAGGTGATAAAATGTTGAATACTTTCAGCGTGTGTGTTACAGATGAAGCACAGCCTGGAAGGTGAATTACTTTTGCTTAAAAACCACTCACTATAAGTCAGTCTTCTCTTGGCAAGTAAGCAGATATGAAGTGAGAATAATTTTCTTTCAGGTGAGGCCATCCTCCTTTCTTCATTTAGATATTCTATTTTGACACATCCTTTTCCAGCTTTCTATTGTCTCAGTACTTCTTCCTGGGTGCCCACTCCTTTCCCCCCATCCTCTTTTCTTGCCTCTTTTCTCTTGGCAGTCAGGTAGCACAGTGGATAGAATGCTGAACCTGTAGTTCAAATCCAGGCTCAGACATTTAATATGTGACCCTGGGCAAGTAATTTTGCTTCTACTCACCTCAGTTTCCTCAACTGTAAAATGGGAATAATAATAGCACCTACCTTTCAGGGTTGTTGTGAGGATCAAATGAAATATTTATAAAATGCTTAGGGCAGTGCCTTGTACATTATAAGTGTTAGTATAAATGATTCTTCCCACCCCTCCCCCTTCCTCTATTAAAACTTACCTATCCTAAATTCTGTTCCCTCAGGGTCTTGCTGGGTGAGCAGCTGAGTAATCTGATAAACTGATTCTCACTAAGGCATTAGTGACTACTAAAGGTTATTAGAACCTTAATCAAAAGAAGTGAGTAGCAAGAGTGAAAGAGACACCCTAGAAGGACCAACGTGACTTTTTATCACCTTTAAAATTGGACAGGGTAAAGCGGTTACCTTAAGGGGTACCTTCAAGTCCCTTGTAAAAGACCAACCTACAATGAGCACCTGGTATATCCTTCTTCCCCTAGGGAGGACTCCTCTTAAATCATCTTAGAACAATCAGTGTATCTCCTTTTCTTAAAGATCCCTAAGAAAGAATATTTCTCATCATCCCATAGTCATGCATCTTAATTTTATCATCAAAATGCCTTTATGTTGGATATGCTTTAAAGTAAGCAAGATATTCAAGTCAAATGAAAAAGGTTATAGGAAATGTTCCAAGAGGCAATTATGTCATATATTAATTACAAGGGTTAGCTTTTTTAAAAAAAATCCATTTATCTCCCCTTTGAAAAGGAAAAAAAGTTAAGATTTCTATGTTTGTACATGAGTACAGTGTAATGGGATTTGGAGTTAAGAAATGGGTTGAAATTCTGACTCTGCTATTTACTTATCTGAGTATGTCACTTTACCTGTCTAGGTCTCAGTTTCCTTTCTGTAAAATGAGTGGGTTGGATTAGATTATCTCTAAATTCTTTCCAGCTCCAAATCTTATAATCTTCATCCATTTTTTCTTCCGTTTTGGAGATGAACATTAAATTTACTTGTGTTGCCATTTTGGTCCTAGACAATTTTACTAAGATTTTCTCTAATAATTTAAATTATGTTATTTGAATTATGTTAACTGAGGCAGTCTTATGTTAATTGAATCACCATTCCTCTCTCTCTCTCTCTCTGTCTCTCCCCCCCTTTCTATTTTTCTTTGACTCTGTTTCTCTCTCTCTCTCTCACCATGTATCAATAATCTTAGTAGAGCTTCTCAAATGGCTAAAATCACCAGGAAGTAAAAAATTTTTCATTCAGCAGCATTTCTGTGGTCAGCTCCACATTTCCTAAGGCCATCTTTTGCCATTATTCGCTATTCTTTACTTGCCAGCTACTGTTTTCGGTCTCAGAAAGCTAAAAGAAACACATCTGGTAGAAATACAATTAAAAAAAAAAGACTAAAAGGTAGTTGTATGGTATATTCAGTTTTACTTTGGGTCCATGGCCTGATTCTTATTAGATCAGTCTTCTTTCCACTGGGGCCTTAACATGAAGACCCTAGCTGATTTTATTGGCTTCCTTTGTCAAGTTTTCTAAAATACCATTTGAACTGAATTTCTTAGTTTTGTCAACAAATTCTGCATTGATAACTTGCTTTTGCTTCTGTAGGACCTTGGCAGAACCGAAGGAGTCTCTGCATGGTGCAAAGAAGGAACAGCTTTCCCCAGCCCCCGAGGGGCTGTTGCATTATTCCGCAGGCTTCTTCTCTGGGCTTGCCTCAGTAATGTTCTTCCCTTACAAATTTCATCTCACTGTACTGTGCATCAAAACGACGCAGTTATGGAGCGCACAGGGAAAAAAATTATAATGCCATTAAAAGATATCATAAATTTCAGATCAGCATCACTTCTAATCCGATACACAATTTTACTGTCTCTATAAAGTAGGTGATTTGCAGTGGTCTGAGGTGTCTCCTGGAGCGTTTTACTTCTTTTTAAATTAAACACACCAACTTTGTGCTGAATTCAGAGTGTGGACATAAAAAAGGGGGTAAAAAGGAGAGGGAAGGGACATCAGATGGGAATTGCAATTGAATCTTTATATATGCCATCTTGGGACTGTGGTACTAAATATAGTGCCAGGTAAATAGATGTGCTGAAATATTCAGAATAAAAAACAAATGTTCCAATAGCAGAAGCACTGAGCCCTGAGAATGTTTCCACACTGGCTGTGCTTAAAATAATAAAATGCTGTTGTTTAAATCTACTCAATCCTGAGAAGCCCTATATACTAAAAAATATTGCATGTGTGGGTGTGTGTGAGTATAAACACACAGACACACACACATATATCTGTGTATGTGTGAATCTATTTTTGGAATATATACATATATATGTGAATGTATATTTTTCTAGGCATGTATATCCAAGGTATGTGTATATATGCATACATCCAAAAGGTATGTATGTTTGTACATATCCCTAGAAATACACACATGCACAGATACAAACATACATATATATGAATATATAATGGTAAATACTTTATACAAATGCATATATGTATATATGTATGTTTGTATATGTGTGCATATATGTAGTTTATATGTGTGAGATAGAAAGAGAGAGAGATTGAGAGAGGTAGAGAGAGGCAGAGATTGATAGATAGAGAGAGCACCAAATTTCATTGCTCTAGAGAACTTTTGGTGAGGAAACTCTCAGTGCAAATCAGCACCGGCTCTGCAACTTATTGGTCAGCTAGGTGGTGCGGGGGATAGCATGCCAGGCCAGGACTCAGGAAGACTCATTTTCTTGAGTTCTAAACTGGACTCAGACACTTATTAGCTTTGTGACCCTGAGCAAGTCACTTAACCCTGTTTGCCTCAGTTTCCTCTTCTGTAAAATGAACTGGAGAAGGAAGTGGCAAACCACTGTAGTATCTTTGCCAAGAAAACCCAAAATAGGGTTATAAAGAGTTGTGGAATGGCTGAACAATAACTGCAACTTATGATCTTAGAAATTTTTCTAGGGGTGGCAAGAGTCAAGTGAATTACACAGGATCATACATCTAGTATGTGTTAGGTGCTGGTCTTAAACCCATCCCCCTAACCCTAGAATTGCCTCTTACCATATGTATATATGCCTACAAAATTAAAATGTCTTATAAGGCATCTGATTATACTCAGAAGAGCACTGTGATAACTTCTTAGAAATTCATTAACACCTTTTTTTATTTCATAATTTTGATAAGCCAAGCACTTGGAATTTATTTATTCATTTTAAATTAAAACAAAAACTGTTTATAACTGTTTTTCTATTAGTCACTTCCACATATCTGCCCCTCCAGACCCAAAAGAAAATAGTGATGGAAAACTAAATGACATAATGCTAACATTTGACAGTGTATACAACATTCTGCATCCACAGTACCCCACCTTTTTAATGAAAGGAAGGAAAAGCATTTCACTTATTCTAGGGGACGACTATCAGTCATCACAATTACTCAGAGTTTGCCTCTCCTTTAGTGTTTTTTAAATATTATTATAGTCATCGTGCATATTCTCCTGTTTCTGCTTTTAATTTCACATTAATTTGTATAAGACTACTTCCCTAAGTTTCTTATATACATTTTTCTTATGGTCCAATAATATTACATAATATGCATATATTACCATCGATGCACTCATTCTTCAATTGAGGTGCACTCACTTTGTGTGTTGCTAAAAATATTTTGATATACATATAGACTTACTTTCTGTCTTTGTCTTTAGTAGTGAGATTGCTGGATCAAAGAGTATGAATAGTTTGGCAACTTTTCTCATGTAACACTTTCTATCTCCCAAATGGTTCCAGAGGAGAGAGGGGAAGGGGAACGTGCAGCTTTGAGGTCACATGTGGCCCTCTAGGTCCTCAAGTGTGGCCCTTTGACTGAATCCAAACTTCACAAAACAAATCCCCTTAATAAAAGGATTTGTTCTGTAAAACTTGGACTGAATCAAAAGACTGTACCCAAGGACCTAGAAGGCCACATGCAATCTTGAGGCTACAGGTTCCCCACCCCTGGTAGATCAATTCACAACTCTATCAAAAGTATATCAGCATGTCTGTCTTCCCATAGCCCCTCAGACATAGACTATTTTCATTTTTCATCATTTTTGCCAATCTGAATGTCAGATGAAATCTTAGTTGTCTTAACTTGGACTTTTATGGTCATTTTGATTTTTTTTTCACATGATTGTTAAAGTTCATGAGTCTTTTGAAAAATGCCGATATCTCTTTTCTAATTATGTATTTGGTAATGATGTGGACATGCATGTGTTAATTCTCTATATGTCAGAATTTTATCATGGATATTTCATGCAAGGATCTTTCTTCTTCCTACTCCAAATCAACAGTTTCTCTTCTTATTCTTGCTGCATTGTTTTGTTAATGCAAAGTTTTAAAATTTTGTGTCGTTAAAATGATCTATTTAATATTTTAAGATCTCCTCTATCCCTTGTTTGTTTATACGTTTCCCCATGAGCCATACTTGTAAAAGGAATCTTCTTCTGTGCTCCTTTCACTTTTTTATCATATGACTTTTTATATTCAAGTTACGCTTTTATTTGGAACTTACTATGGTAAAGGGTATAATTGCTGGTCTGAGCTGGCATCCAGTTTTCCAAGCAGTTCTTGTCGAATAAGCAGTTCTTTCCCCAGGATTTATGTTCTTTGGTTTATCTAACAGAGAGACTATGTTCAAATATTTCTGTCTTTCTTATCTAGGTTGGGTTTTTTCTTTTAAAATTTTTTCCTTTTTATTGTGAACTTGACACACCAACAAGTACCAGTGCTTCAGTGAACAAAGACGAGCAGAAGAATAGGATGAAATCTTGAGCTTCTATTGTGCACAGTTTGTTCTTGTCTTGCTTGTTAGGGTTCCCTTTTGAACATTCTTCTATTCTCTCCTTTGTCTTTTAAATGTTTCACTGATGTTCTTCTTTTTCCTTTTTCCGTCATTATCACTACCACCCACTTTGTTTCCAGTTCTTTGCTACAATAAAAAGTACTACTTTAAATATGTTTGATTTTTTTTAGTTAGATTTTTGCATTATAAGTGCTATGTTATCCTTCTGGCCCTGCAAATTGGCATATTTCTCTATTAGTTCTTTGTTCCCCAAACTTCATAATAATATTAATCACTCAGTCATCAAACAACGAGAACTTACTATAGTCAGAGCTCTAATCTAGGCACTGTGGAGGATTCAAATAGCGTATGAAACTAAGTATGTGTTCCTAAAGAGATTATAGTGTTGTTGAGGAAAGACCAAGCTGTTGAGGGCTTTTAAAAGCAAGCAGATAAATTTGGGCTGGTATAGTGGCTAGGGTACTAGACTTGAAGAGAAGAGCTGGGTTTAATACTGCCATAGTGAAAAATTGTGTGACCCTGGACAAGTTCAATTCATTTCAGTTTAATAAACACTTACTAATCACCTACTATGTGCCAGGCACTGTCCTAAGGACTAGGGACACAAATAAGAAAAAGAAAAATTAGTTCCTGCCTTCAAGGAGTTTATAATCTAATGAGGGAAGATGACACACAAAAGGAGGCTGAAAGGCAGGAGGGAGGGCACCAAGGGGTAATGGGTGTGGGGACATGATATTCCATAGAATGGAAATGAAGCAGAATTGCAAATGGAAAATGTAGAGTTACTTGGGAGATTCTGATCTGAGCCTTCTATTACGGAAACTTTGGAAGGGAGTTTATTGCTCCATCCTCCAGCTATTCAATCATAACTGAAGTTGTTGAGAAGATGCCACATATAAAAATTTGAGTCAATCCACATGGTGATAAGATATCATCCTCATATTGGGGAAGCCATGATGTTCCAGTAGAGTCAAAACCAAGCAGAACTGTGCTGGAAAACACTTAAACTTTTCTGTACCTCAGTTTCCTCACTTGTAAAATGATATTACTCAGTGATTTCTAGAGTCCCTTTTACCTCTAGATTTATGATCCTATGGACCTATGACTTAGTGTATTAGAAATAGGGAGCCACGGCTGGTTTTTGAGTAGGGGAGTGACTGGGAGAAAGCTGTTTTTTGGAACATTTGCCTGGCACGAATATGTATGACTGATTATAGAGGGGAAGAGTAAAGACAGCAAGAACAGTGAGGATGTTAATCATCAAGGTTCTAGGTGATAAAGGCCTGGCCTAGTGGCATTGGTGGGAATGAAGAAGCAAGAGATGTGAAGAAGACACTTTATAGCACTGTCTACAAACCTCATTACTGTCTGTTTAAATGTGTTTTAATTTTTTTATTTATGGGGGGAAAGGCTATAGTCCCTTCAAAGTCAGAAAGCAGAGTAAGTTAATCCTGTGTGTGGTGGGTGATAAGAGGACCAATTGGATGTAAATTTCTAGATACCTAATAGGGAGGGGGACAGACTTAGAATCCCTTAGAAGCTAACTGGAAACTGCTGACTGGAAAATAAAATCTTGGGGTTTCACACAGACTAGAGGCCTTGCATATTTTTTTTTCTTGTCTGCTTTGCCCAGTGATGTGGGAAAACATGAGGGAATTGAAAGGAGTATTAAGAGGTCTAATGGGGTGGGCTAAGAAAGCAACTTAAGTTGCAAATGCTTAGGTCTCTCTCGTTTGGAAGAAGATAAAAAAGGGAAATAGAAACTACTTGGAAAGGCATTTGGCAGAGACTTGATGAGAGCTACTGATGCTATGGACAAGCCCTACATAAGACCAGAAATGTTCAGGAGAATTAGAAAGATGTGTGCTACAAAATCCTAGAGATTAAACAAGGGGTTAGAATGAGCTGTGATTGGTAACAGTTAAAGATTAATGAGTCAGATGTGAAATTTTAGTTAAATTTGGCTAGGATTATTTATTTTTTTAAAATAAGCATAATAATTTGTGATATGCTCATCTATTTAAATGGTGATATATGCGTATATAACCGTAGGTAGATATGGAGATAGATTAAGCTACATGCCTAATTGCATGGCAAAGGATGATAGGGTCTCTTTGATTTGGCTTACATGAGCTATAGGAGGCCTAACTCTCCAGACTATGTCTAGCCAAACTGGCCTTCTCTTTGTTCTTTACATCTCCTCTCCTTGGGCCTTTTATACTGGCAGCCCTCCATGCCTGAAATGCATGCCTTTTTTTTTTTTTTTACTATTGACTCATAGAATTCCTTCTACATGAAGTCTTACATGTTTGTCCCAACTGACAGTATCCTCCCTCCCTCCATATATACACAATGTATATGAATGTATATACATACATATAAGCATATAAGCATACAAATACTATCTTTTGTACTTCCAGATTTTAGCACAGTGATTTACCCATAGTAAGTGCTTAACCAATGCTTTTTCATTCCTTCATTAGTTCATTTATTCATCCATATGTACATGCTATCACACTTGATAGAATATAAAACATATGATCCTTGAGAGCAGAGAGTATTGCACTTTTACCTTTATATTTCCAGGTCCCAGCCCAATACCTACCACACAGTAGGTGCTTTATAAAACAAATAATTATCGATTGATTGATACAAAGCACTATCCTAACAATAGCAGCTATAAGGAGAATAGCAAATTCAAACATATTGTGATGGCAAAAATCATGTACACAAATATGAGAAACAATTAAAATGAAGAAGTATAAAAACTTGGTGATGAATTAGACTTAGGGCATAAAAGAGAAGGAAGAATCTCTTAGGTTTGTCTTACTTAATTCAAACTACACTTGAAGGCACAGTTTTGTCATTCTCCAACTAGTTACAATTGCTTCTTGAATGCCCATATGGTACATGGCCATTTGTAAACTATAGGAAATAAAAGGCCAGAAGTTGAACCACCATTTCCTCAGGGTCAACTGGATTTCTAAATTCTGATTATTGTTGCCTTGTTTTATTCTAAGTTTCTAGATAAATCCTTTCCTACTTTGACTACTAAGACCTAATTGCCACTTTCCAAATTTTGATTTAACCTCTCTGTCTCCTGGGACTTCCTCAGACTTTATCTGCTTTCTTGACTTTCACATCTTGAGTTCACATTTAACCTATGAAAACCCCTGGTACTTTAACAATCCCAAGACTATATCTCTGTCCAAAATTTTGCTAGTCCCAGTCTCCTGACCGATTTCCTGATCTTACCTTGTTCCTACCTATGTCCCATGGCGACAGAGTCAAAGATTACTTCAAAATTTCTCTAGTGTGAGAGACTAGAAGATTGCCAATACCACTGATGAGTAGATTAGGTTGGGGAAGATTATTAGATTTTGGGGGGAAGAAAATGAGTTTAGTTTTGGACATAGTGAATTTAAGTCTATGATAGAACATCCAAATAGAAGTATCTTACAAGCAGCTAGAATTTCAGGGCTGAAGTTAATCTGAGAAATCAGCCATGTATTCTTGAGCATTACATGCATAGAGATGATAGTTGAAATCATGAGAGTTGATGAGTTTATCAAAGGAGTTATCATAGAGATTAGAGTGTTAGATACACAGTGGGAAATGGACTAGGATTGGGGTACAGGGAAGAGAAAGAAAATCCAGTAAAGGCTGCCTCTTAAAATCTGAGCTCAGTTTCAGTGGAAACTGTGGTAATAAACACTGCAACATGAGGTGTCAGGATTTTGCCCCATGACACTGACATCCTGGACTAGTGATTGATGTTGGTGGCTTTGGGGAGGTGGTGGTACATTTCCTCCATGTCACGGTCCATTGTCCTGCTGACCCTATGCCACATGGACCCTTGTGGGTCCTATGATACTGCCTTTTGCCAGTGTTCTGTTGTACCATTCCTTTACTGGGGTTTTACATTCGGCCTCTGTTTTTTCCTTGGGTTTGGTGATTTGTGAGGCTTGGTACTGCAAAAATAAAGGCTTATGTCTCTGAGAGACAAGACACCCCCAAACTCAAAGTAACCTTACCTGACTGGAGTAGACTATCCTTTGACATCTGTGTCAGATAACCTGGCCATGGGACCTAAGCCAAAATCTTTGTAAAAGGTGTTTAGGTGAATTCTGTGAATATTTTTTGGGATGGGATCCCAGGTCCTACTTGCAACTCAAATGAGTTTTTCCTGGTGCAGCATCAATTTCCCAGGGTTTCTATTCACAGGGGCCTGCCTCAGGATTTCCAGCCATTGGGACAATGCCTGAGAGTCTCTCCATCCATGAGACTAAGTGTCTCAGTATCTCATATCTCTCCTTAGATCTCCTTCCTGTCAGCTCCTGCCCTAGCTCAACTGAGTTTGCTTCAGATGTCAGAATTCCTATGTGAATCTGATCACTTCTCTTCAAATATCTCTGTTTACAGGTTGGAAGAACTAACAGTGTCCTTATTGTATACAAATAGAACCCTGGTTTAATGAATTTCATGTTAATGTCCAGTTCAATATTGGACCTCCCAGCCAATACCCAATACCACCACCTTTTTTCCAGAGTGAAAATGCTAACTTCTATTAAATAAGCTATTCTGTATAGTAGATGTCTTCACAAACTCTTATCTAATTAGTAATCTATATATTTAATGAAAGAGATGTCCTTTTGAAAAATAATTCTATTTAAATAGAATTGAATAGACATAGTCTTTCAAAAATGTGCCTTTTTCTGAAAATGTTGTGTTAGTGACTTGGAGAGAGTTTTGCGAATTGTTTAGTACAGCTCAGAGCTTACACATCATGGCAATAAACAACAACAACAACACATCACACTATAAGGTTTACAAATAGCGTTACGTACATTATCTCATTTGATCCTCATAAAAATGCTGTGACATAAGTGCCATGATTATTTTCATTTTACAGGTAAGGAAACGGAGGCTGAAAAAATGCTAAGCAGCATGCAGGAGTACCCAGTTACCAAGTGTAAAAGGTGGAATTTAAACCCAGGATTTCCTGACTCTAGATCTAGCTCTGACATACCTCAAATGATTAGTGAATTGGGATAAGAATTGAAAAAGGAGAGGGTGGGCTGGATCATTTTTGGAAAATTATGTCGTTCTTTCCATGAATCTAGCTGAGTGGCACAGTAAATAGAGTGCTGAGACTAGAGTTTGAAAGGTCTGAGTTCAAATCTGGCCTCAAACACTAGGTGTGTGACCCTGGGCAAGTCACTTTACCGTGTTTGCCTCAGTTCCTCATCCGTAAAATGAGCTGGAGAAGGAAATGGTGAACCTTCAGTGTCTCTGCCAAGAAAACTCCAAATGGGGTTACAAAGAATTGGATTTGAAATGACTGAACAGCAACTTCAATGAGTCTAATCTTCTGACACAAAGGCTCATACTTTAATACCAACACTTTCCTATATCTTAAGGCTGTAAGTCATAGAAATAACTATAATCTTTGAAGAATTGAGATTTAGGATCATCCACAGGACAATGGAAAAGTACAAAGTGGGTATTAGAAAGTTACAACACATTGCAAGTGAAGAATTACATAGAATAAGCAATACAAACAATGCCGTCAGAAAAATGTGTTACCTGAAAAAAAGATGCACCACTAATAAAGTAATAATAAGAGATAACTGGTGGACAGGCTGCATGTTCCAATGCTGTCCACAGAACGCCAAGTTCTCTTAGCAAGATGAGTGGACCCTCAATGGTGGACTTATGGAAGACATGAACAAGAGTCAAGCAAAATGGACAGACATAGTTGGGTCATGATTTGCACTGTTGGAGATAAAACCTGTGTTGAGGAAATTACAAATCCATCAAAGAAGAATTATATGTTTATATGAATCATATGTTTATATGATTCTCAGTCGACAGTGTGCTGTAGAAATCAGTCTATGGTTCTTGTTCCTATCTTATGTTTTCATGAAAAATATCCTAGCCATGTGTACAGATCATTCTCACAAAGATTTGTAGACATGATACATTACATATATAAGTCACTAGTGCTAATGTCTTCTTAATTGTTATTGTGGTGGTGTATTATTACGGTCTAGTGCAGGTGTGGGGAACCTTGAGGCTACATGTGACCTTCTACGTCCTTGGGTGTGGCCTTTCGACTGAGTCCAAGTTTTACAGAACAAATCCTTTTATTAGTCGGATTTGTTCTGTGCAGTTTGGATTCAGTCAAAGGGCTGCCCTTGAGGACCTAGAGGGCCACATGTGGCCTCAAGGCCACAGGTTCCCCACCCTGGGACTCTAGTGTCATATCTATTTGTGGTTCTTTTTCCAGCTTCATCTACAAATACCTTTCAATGAAGTAAATTATTTCAATCTTATGCCCAGATTTCAGCGGCTTCATTTCTCCATCAGAGGCTTGTTCTTTTTTGGCTAAATTCTGAGGTGATACTGCTTGAAAGCTTCTGCCCTTCTCCTTGGTGTTGTTTTGTAAATGAGCTTTAATTCTAAAGTTGCCCTTGGCTACCCTTTCTCCCAATCTTCTCTACTCCCCACTGGATCTTCCACCTAGCTATGTTTTTCTTGTTACTGATTTTATCACCATTACTTGGTATCTTGGGCTAGACATTTTGGGTCCATTCTTCTAGCACTGGATGAGACACAAACAAAAAAGTGTGACATGGTGCAATGATCAGACATGTCAGACAAACAAAAGTTACACTGACCTAGGGTTGTATTGATTAAGACATAGTTTCCAGAATGAGAGGTGATGGTTTCCCTGTACCATACCCTGGTTAGACCATATCTGGGCTATTATGGTTATCTCTGTGTTACATTTTAGGAAAGACATTGACAAACCAAGAGCAACCAGAGATGGGCATGTAGGATGATAAAATGACTACAGCAGGGGTGAGAAACCTGTGGCCTTGAGGCCACATCTGGCCCTCTAGGTCCTCAAGTACAGCCTTTGACAATCCGTCAAAGGACTGCACTTGAGGACCTAGAGGGCCACATATGGTTTTGAGGCTTCAGGTTCCCCACCCCTGGACTAGAGATAATACCATAGGAAAATTGCTTGAAGCAATTGGAGAGTCATCCTGTGGAAGAGATGTGAAAGATGCCTTCTATATATGTTAAGGTCTGTCTTATGAAAGACAGATTTGATGTGTTCTTTTTTTTTTTTTAAGGGGGAAGGCAGGGCAATTGAGGTTAAGTGACTTGCCCAAGGTCACACAGTTAGTAAGTGTGTTGAGTATCTGAGGTTGTATTTGAGCTCAGGTCCTCCTGACTCTAGGGTTCTACTCACTGCGCCACCTAGCTGCCCCCTTGATGTGTTCTTCTTGACCATGGAGGATGGAACTTTGAGCAACAGGTGTAAGTTATGGATTAAATGAAGGGAAAAATTCACTGACAAAGCTGCCCAAAAGCAGACTAAGTTGCCTCAGGAGATAGAGGGAATCTCTGAATTGCTTATTGCCCTGAGATGTCAAAGTGATATTTTTGTTCTGATATGAGTTAATCTAGGTGACCGTTCATGTCCCTTCCCATTTTTGATGATTTCGAGATTTTTGTGACTGCAAATCATTGAATATTCCATCTAAAAAAGATCAACTATTATAGCAGATCTAACCCTGCATTCCAACATTTCTTATTAGAATGACCTCTTCTTTCTCCGGTCCTACTCTCACCACTTTTATCCTTCTACTTTCTTTTCCCCTCCACTATCCATGCTGCATCCTTCTAACCAGGCTAATTTTCTTACAGTATCACTTCAGTCATTTTAAATCACTTTAAAACAATCATATTATTTCCCTACTAAAGAAAGAAAAATTCTTATTGCCTCTCACATGAAGTTCAAACTCTTTTTCATAACTCTCAAGGCCCTTTATAGATTAGCTCCACCCTACCCCTTTAACCTATTTCTGCTCTTTGTCAGCCATTGTCCAGGCCTACCTTCACCGATCTCTGTTCAGGTCATTCCCAAACCCATGTCTGTGCCTTTTAACAAATCTATTCCCCAACCCTTGAATTCTTTCCTTCATTCTCTCCATCTACATGCATCCTAACCATCTTTCGAGGACCAGCTCAAATTCAACCCAATTAAATTTTTTTTATTAAACACCTTTTATATGCAGGGCACTGTGCTAGGCACTGGAGATTCAAAGATGAAAATTATACAAGTTGCCCAGGAGGAACTCTCAGATGAAAAGGGGATGATGTGCATATAAATAACTGTAACATAAATTAGAATCTGTTAAATGAAAAGAATGGCTTAACAGAAGAACGAAAAAATTGGAGAGTAGGAGAGATTACTTCTAGCTGGGGTGAACTGGAACAATAAGGCAGGTTGTATAACCTCTTTGCATCTCAATTTCCTCATCTGTAAAGTAGGGATATAGTAGCTTTTATCGTGTAGGATTGTTGTTAGGATCAAATGAGTTAACATATGTCGTGCTTTACAAACCTTAAAATGCCATATAAGTGCTAGTTATTAAGGAAGGAAGTAATTCCTTTCATGACTGCTCTAGAGCACATTGATCCTTCCCATTTGTGATTTCCTTGTTCTTTAATTATTTCACAACTTAATATTGTCTAACATGTGTTAATTTTGTCTTCCTAATCAGATAGATGGACCCTTGAAGGCAAGAGACTATGCATGCCATTTTATACAGGTGTGCACACACATATATGCACACACAAAATGCACACATACATGTAACACGTGTGTATGCACACATGTATAGCACACAAATATATGCAATGATACTAGGCACAAATATGGTGCTCAATGAATTGACTGAGCAGTTGATTGATTGTCTTCTGGAAAGAAACCATTCTGCCTCTAAAAAAATTTAAAGTTATTTAAAAACAACAGAACCAGACCATGGCCAGAAGGTTAGGCAAAAGTCTCCTTTTCCTTTTTTCCTACACCTTTGTCTGCCTTGCTTGCTAACACTATTACAATCCAAACAAATGACTTCTCAAGTCTTAATTTTTAACAAAATCTAAATAAATTCTTTCACTAAGAGGTAGTTTTCTTTATGTTATGTTTTTCCCACCTCCCTAAGAGTCAGGAGGGCTTTTCCTGTCTCTTTCCCTTATAAATATCTTGCTGCTGATGAGTTTAATAAGGAAAATAGCTCTGGTGGGATTTCCCTGGGTCAAACTGCTCACAACGCTGCTTTATCTTTTGAAAGATCTTGATGGAGTGAATATAGCCTCTCTCTGGGTTACTGAGGCAAGTGAAAGAAAAAAGGTTTTCATTGCTGGATTTGGGTTCTCATACTGATGCATTGACCATGAGCAATGAGGTTGCCTCTATATCAGTGACAGCAGTGGAAGAAAACATTTCTGGACTAATAGCTACCATTTTAAAAAACACATTTCTTCTTTCAAGACTAATGTTTCTTCTTTTGCCAGTAGCTCTTAGTTTCTGCTTTGCAATCATGATCAATTAATAGACAAATATGTAATGGTGCCAGCCTATGGACTGGGCAATATGATGAGAATGTAGAAGATAGAATGAATTGATTTAAAAGGCAAGAGAAGGTGTTAGATGTGAATTAGTGCCTGGGAAATGCAAGTTGCTATAGTTTTATAAAACCATAGAATGGCAAAGCAAAAGGAGGCATTGGAGATTCATAAGTACAATCGTTCATTTCGCATATGAGGAAACTGAGGCCAAGAGATTTGGCCAAAATGATTCAGCTGGTTAGGGGTGGAGTTGGGACTGGAGCATATGCCTTGACTTCCAGATTAGTCCTTTTTCTATTTCATTAACTGCCATTATTCTTAGGATTTTTAAAAATAACTTACTCAAAATGAGCTCATTTTTTTCATTCAACAAAAATTTATCACTCACTATGTCTAAGGCACTCAGGCTGAAAATGATAAAGCTCAAACCAAAGCAAAAAAGAAAGAAACTTAACAAGGATAAATGTGAAATCCTGCATATAGATTTAAAGAATCATTTGCACTTTCATAGGATATAGGAATTTTAATTTGAACATATTTCATATGTAAAAGATAAGGGGTTTTAAATGAGCATAGGTCAACATGAGTCAATATTAGGAAACAGATTCCCCCAAAAGCTAGTGTAATTTGTTAACACTTTGAGAATCTGTGATTTCAATGTTGTGGGAATTTCCTATTCACATGCAGACTGCAGTCCTTGTATGGTTTTTGAGAACTGCTGTGGCCAAAAAGTCCCATAGCCAATTTCATGATCATCCTTCTTCTGAACTTATCTTGGCTGGTTCTTCGATGAAAGTATTGCATGGTACTGTAAATTAATGCACCAATTAAATAAGTTAACCTCTTTGGAGGTGGGGCCATACATAGGACCTTTCCATTTCTGTCAGAACTGATGGAATTTTCATCTAACCAGCTTGGTCTTCAAGAATGTAGAGTTCTCTCCATGTCATCATAAGACATCAGTACATCAGCTTAAGATTATGAGAGCACAAGCTAAGACTGAATTAATGAAGAAGGATGGGGCACGATCGAGGGAAGTAATAACTCTATTCTTAGCCAAACTAAATTTGTCCTGTTGTTGCCACATTTAAGAGAATCAGTGGCAACCTTAATTGTGTATAGAAGATGACTGGTACCACACCATGAAGAGTGAATGAGGGAACTGAAGAAGAGAAAACTACATGGGGGATATGGCAGCTTGTTGTTCTTGTTCTAGTTGTATCTGACCCCTTGTGATTCCACTTGGGGTTTTCTTGGCAAAGATACTGGAGTAGTTTGCCATTTCCTTCTTCAGATCATTTTACAGATGAGGAAACTGAGGCAAATGGGGTTAAATGACTTGCCTGGGGTCACACAGCTAGTAAGTGTCTGAGGCCAGATTGGAACTCAGGAAGATGAGTCTTCTTAACTCCAGGCCCAGTGCTTTATCCACTGTGCTATTTAGCTGCCCCAGTTAGGGATATGACAGCTATCTTCATATAATTGAAATATTATGTGAAAAAATTTGAATATCTGATCTGTATTGCTCCAGAAGAAACAAAGGATGAAAATTGTAGGAGCACATACATCTGTATCTATATCTGTATCTATATCTATAATCTATATCTATATCTGTCTGTATCTGTATCTGTATCTATATCTATATCTGTATCTAGTGTGTATATGTATGTGCATATACATATATACATACATACATATCATGGTTCATTATTAGGGAGAACTTTCTAATACCTCTATCCAACTGAAGAATGGGATGCTGCAAAAGGTGGTGAGGTCTCAATCACTGTGTTTCCATAGAGGCTTGATGGCCATGTGTGAGGAATATTATAGAGGGAAACCTTGCCTTGAACTAGGAGGTGGGCCTACAAAACCTCTAAGATCCCTTCAGACTCAAAGATTTTGACACTTGAAAGACTCATGAACTTGAATTATTCCTCAATTATTCTTTGTCTTTTTAAACAAAGACACACTCTCTCTCTCTCTCTCTCTCTCTCTCCCCTCCCTTACTTTGTCTCTCAATATCTTTTTCTCTTTCTTTCTCCATCAATTCATTTCTCTTAATCTACCTTACTATGGTACTCTGCCTCTGTCAATATCTGTCTGACTTTGGGCCAATTATTTTAATCTCTTTGGCCCTCAATTTCTTCATCTGTACAATCAAGATATTGGATTACATTTCCCTTCCAGGTCTAGATCTATGATACCGACATTTGTCACAACCCTTGATTATCTTAGTTGTCCCCATCTGGACTATTGCCAGTTCTGAAGGTTTTGTGGAACCTTCTTGAGGTTCCACATCCAGAACTAAGTGCAGCATCGTAGGCATAAATTTGAAATTGTCTTCCACTAGAATCTTAGGAACATCCATCTAGAACTTGGAATGACCTCAAAGGCCATCTATTTCAACTTGCTCACTTTATAGAGGAGGAAAAATGAGGCCTGTGAAGCTTAAGTGACTGGCTCAGCCTCACACAAGGAGTAAGGTGGCATATAAACTTGAATCCTCTGTCTCCAGAGCCAGGACTTTTCCTACTGAGCCACACTGGCTTAGAAAGGACAGTGTTTTCTGTTTTATTTTTAATAATCTTGATGAGAATGTTGATTGTCTTGGGGGCCTTTTTGGAGGCATGGAGGTCAAGTTGAGCCAAGCTGCCTTTTCTGTAGTAGGTTCTATTTGCTTTTTTTTTCTGGATAGAAGTGGCATTCCTCCTTGTAGAAAACCATGGTCCATCAGTACCTGGAATATTTCTAGAAGTTGTTGGACCTTAAGAGAAACATTACAAAGCCAGAGAAGATCCAAGAAATGGCACCTAAAATGATCATAAGAATGAGAGGGTTGCCAGATGAGGACAGGCTAGATGTCTGGCTTGGAAAGATGAAGATGAAAAGGAATCATATTTATAAAATCATGAAGGAGATGGAAGAAGAGGAAGTATTCATGAATGCTTTTTCTACACCAGACGAAAATGTGATGAAATGTGATTTCATTGTAATAGGAAACTCCTAGTGAGAAAAATCCCAATACCAGGGCAGGTTGGCACCTGCTCTGCAATCAAGAGTGTTACAGATTTGCCATGGGCCCAAAAAGGTTGGGTGATTTGCCAAGGACCACATACCCATTATATGTACAAAGTAAGACTTGAATCTAGGTTTTCCTGATTCTGATTCTCTATCCACTGGACCATGGTGCCTCTGCTAAACATATACCTTTTACAAACTTGGGCTCGTTTGTAATCTTATATAGCTTTAAAGGGGATAAATGTGTGGCAAAAAAGTTTTTCTTTATATAACAGCTCATCACCTTATGGAACATAATACATCAAGAGATAGCATAAGCTGAAAGTGCATGTATCTTAAAAAAATATTTTCTTGAAGTTTTGGGTGCCAGATTGATAATGGATTACGACAGATAACTCCCACATCTCTAGCTCGTTAGCGATATTAACCACCGTGGACAAGGAAATGCATTGGATAAAGGTAGTGCTACACAAAAAACAGAACTCTATCGTTATTATTGTTGCAAGTATCAACTACAGCAAGAGGCTGGATGGCCTAGTGGATAGACAGCTTGCTTCAGAGTCAGGACTGCCTGGGTTCAAGTCCAGCCTCAGACATACGGGGTATTCTAAAGGTGTTAGGGCAGTTTTAAGATTGAGTATCTTAAAACAAGAATACCCTCTGGTAGCTGTATGACTCTGGATCAGTCACTTAAGTTCTCAGTGAACTCTCTAAGAGTACCATGAGTAAGATGCCATGAACTTTTTTAAGATTTTTAAATTTTCTATGTGGCATAGTAGGGGCTAATTTGTACTGGTAAAGACTTTCCTTGTCAGGAGTTTCTGACACCACTGAAATCATAGTTCAAGACAGGACAAGATAAAACAAAACCATCACTACCACTACCACAGTCTTACTCCAGTATGGTAATTTTTAACCTGTGATAGAATGGGGAAAAAAAAAACTATTAGACTTGTTCTAATGGTTAGACTCAGTCCTGTCATTAACCGATTATATTGAGAGTGACCGTTTACAAGTCACTTCCCTTCTTTGAAGTTTAGTTTAGTTTCTTTATCTATAACATGAAAGATTAGGATTAGATGATGCATAAGGTCTATTTTCACCCTAAATCTTATGAGCCTATGCTCAATGGTGAGTGATCCCACATTTTATTATATATATATATATATATATATATATATATATATATATATATATATATATATATATATGTGTGTGTGTGTGTGTGTGTGTGTGTGTGTGTGTGTGTGTGTGCGTGTGTGTGCATGTTTTCAGTTTTTTTATGAGACCAGTTGCTATGTACATTCCAGGTTTCACTTTTGTAGAGAAAGCTAGGTGGTGAAGTGGATAGAGCTTAGAGTCAAGAAGACCTGAGTTCAAGTCTAACCTTAGAAACTTACTAGCTGTTTCGCCTTGGACAAGTCACTTAAACTCTTTTTACATAGGTTTCCTGATCTGTAACATCACATACCCTATAATAATGGCACTGCCTCCATAGCTTACTATGAGGATCAAATGAGATAATATTTGTAAAATTCTTAGCATGGTGCCTGCCACCTAGAAGTTCTAGGAACTAACTTTTGTTAATTGTTATTATTATCATTAATGAAAGTCACATCTGGGATCTGTAAGTCTCTTGACAGAGATGTCACTTACCTGACAGAGTATACATTTGGCCAGTGGTTTTACAATTTTACTCTTGAATCACTTTTAGCCTATTGGGTGGAAGCCATCTTGTGCTTATCCACATTAGGTTTGTCGCTTTGGTTTAGAAATTCCTGCAGTTATAATTATTTAACGTAGCAGGTCAAATGCCTATTTTCTGCAATGGGCAATTGGACATGGGAATCTTTCTCCTGTCTTCCTCAGTAAAGAAAGAGGAAAAATTCATTTGCCATCTTTGAGGATTTTTGTGATCTCAAAGAAGAATTTTTGCAATGCAATGTTTTCAGTAATTACATGGATTCTTTATTTACCTTTTTACTTTTGATGTATTTTTAAAACCTAACAGTGACTTCATAGCCTCTTTTAAAATGTTTTTCAAATCTTTATTTTCCCATCTTGTGCCCCCCCCCACACTAGGTACAGGCTGCAATGAGACCAGCCTGGTCAGAAATAGTCAAACTTAAGCAAAGGATCCTGTAGGAATGATGGGAAAAGATCAATTTGAGGGCTGAGGCAAGCCAAAGCAAAGAGAATGAGGCAGGTAATGTACCTCTAGAGAGGATACTCAGGGTCCATGAAGTCAGACAGTCAATAATAGTTAGCAAGCCAGATTGTTGAGCTGATCAACTCTGATCTTAAAGAGGATCGTTGCTCTTTGTACTATTTAATATTAACTATCAAACATGAGTGTCCCTGGGCTGGCAAATATCAGCCAGAAGACAATATGATGTAGGAAGGTAAAACCTGCCCCAACTGGCTCATGGGTGAAGATACTCATCTTACTTACTTTTAAACTGACATGCCATACTTCACGGGGTTCTCTGCTTTTGCTGGCCCAATCTTCATTTTATTAGGGAAGATGCTTTTTGCTCTCTATGATGACCTGTTTGACTTTCTCAGTCTTCATAGAGTTCTTGTCTCCTGCCCATCCCTGGCTTGTTAGTTGATGACAGATTTTCCCCCTTATGTTTACATTATGATGTTTTCAAATAGGACCTAATCTAATTTATAGATTATTTACTTTTTATTAGATTTTGTTAACTCCCATTGTTGGTTTTTTAGTTTACTTTTCTAAATTTGAGTTGATAGTGGTTTTGTATGTATATTTTTTTCTTCTCCATTTTCCTGCGAAGGACATTGAACTGATATGTTTTATGTTCATTATTGCACAATCTATCAGCCATGCATGATACCTGCATAAATAGTTACTATTACATATTCAGGATCTGTTTATTATTGTTTTGAATGATGTTCTCATCAGTGCCAAGAACCCCATGGTGGTGAAACTCATTCTTCTAATACAGATGAGCAGTGTGTCTCTAATTTATAGTTTTAATGAGCTGCTGTGGGCCACTGAGAGGTTAAGTGATAAGAAATGCTAAATAAATGCTTATTGATTAATTGTCCAGTCACACAGTGTGTGTGGGACTTGAACTCAAGGCTTCTTGACTCCAAAGATGTTTTCCTATGCATTATATCACACTGCCTCTTAGTCAGGACTATATGTTTTTTTTTCACAAGTTCCAAATCTACCTGTTTGATGAAACGATATTTTTTTCTTATGTTCTATGTAGTTGCTGGAAGGAAATGTAGGCTTTGGATCAGGAATTTGGCAGAAAGCAAGTTTGGATTTTTGTCTTTGTGCTTAAGATAGTACCCAACAGGCACTAATAAATGTTTATTAAATTGAACTGAACAATTCCCTAACAATTAGTCATACAAATGTGGAATATACTGCGTTTTTAGACAGTGAACTCCCTGTCACTGGAAGGCTGCAAGCAGAAGCTAGAGGACCACACATCAGGGATGTTGCACTGTTGCTTCATGTATTAAGCAGATGGTTGGACTAAATGGTATTTGAGGTCCATCCCAAATCTGGTTCTGTGATTTTATTATCCTGACCCAATTTGGCCCCAGTATGTGGATAGTTAATGTCCTCAAGTATTACTACTTGGACTAGTTTTTCAGTTTCCCAGACTTATTGAACATTATAACTCAGTTTCAATATCATAGGACTATGGGTTTTTAAACCTAAAAAGAACCTGAGTAATTATCTAGTCCAACCCTGTCTGTTTATACCTGAAGCCCAGAGAGTTTAGATGGCTTTCCCACAGTCACAGGTATTTAATGGCAGACCCAGAATTTGAACTTAAGACTTGTCTCTAAATCTAACACCCCATCTACTACTCCATACTGCCAATAATATACTACTGTACCTTCTCAATCAGCTCCTTTCCATGACTCCATTGGTATGGAATTTTAGCTCAAAAGAAATATCATAGTGTTTCCTCTAGCTTTTAAGATTTTCACTCTGTTTATACTCTTTTCTCCCTATCTTTTTCATTTCCTTCTTCATATCATCAGCACTTTTCTCTTTCCATCTTTATATGCCAGTCTTGATCCTTCCTATAGCATCCATAGCCTAGCACCCCATCTCCTATTATTATCCTTTCACTAAGTTTCTGAAACACAATTATAGCAAGGTTGTCACTTCTATTCTCATTTGCCCACTTCCCTCCCCTTTTAGAAGTCTAGAATCTGCCTTGAAACATTTGTGCATTCTGTCTTGGCTTTGCTGCCACTTCTCACATCTGTTTGTTGTCTGATTTGGTGGGTCAACTACTGTGTCACAATCATTTTCCTTAACGTTGTCATGAAATTCCCTCTTGCCCAGTCTAGCAGTGTCTTTGTCAATTCAGCTCTAGTGCTATCCTGTACTCATTGGCTCTCTTCCAATTATTAAATTCAGCTGCTTCCATCTTTAAATTTTTAGTGCCCGGAGCTTGATGTTGTTACAGGTTGCAAAACTTTATTTATAGTCTCTTGATTCCCAATTCCTGATGTATCCAAAAACTTCCTTTCTTTATTAATAATATCCTTCTCCCATATTATTCCAAGATATTAGTCAAATAAAATACACTTAGATTTCATAGAATTATAGAGTTGGAAGGGAAAATAAATATCATATGGGACATCTCTCTTAAAAGACCAGAAATCTCCTATTGAAATAAGTCTTTTAGGGAGTCCATGTGAAGTGCTGTTTCTAGGAGGAAGGAGAAAAAAATTATTTTGCAAAATATTTATTATTTATTTTTTGCATTCCTTAAAAAAATTAAGTTAAGATTTTCTCCCTCCCTCTCACCTCATCCCCAACCAATGAGAAAGTAAGCAATACATCAATTATACATGTGAAATCAAACAAAACATACTTTGTATTAGTCATATCACAAAAAAACAAAAAATATAAAGTGAGAAAACTAAACTTCAATTTGCACTTGGAGTTTGTCAGTTCTTTCCCTGGAGATAGATAGCAATTTTTTTAATCACAAGTGCCTTTGGAATTGTCTTGGACCATTGCATTGATCAGAGTAGTTGTCTTTCACAGTTGATCCTCATTGTAATATTGCTGTTGCCAATGATCTCCTGGTTTTGCTCACTTCATTCTGTATCAATTCATATAGGTCTTTCCATGTTTTTCTGAAACCACCACCTCATCATTTCTTGCAGAAAAATAGTTCTCCATCACAATCATGTACCACAACTTGTTCAATCATACCTTAACTGATGGGCATGCCCTCGATGTCCAATTCTTTGCCACCACAAAAAGAATTGCCATAAATATTATTGTATATATTGGTCCTTTTACTTTTTCAGGGATAGACCTATTAGTGGTATTGCTGGGTCAAAGGATATGCACAGTTTTATAGCCCTTTGGGTATAGTTTCAAATTGTTCTTTAGAATGGTTGGATCAGTTCACAACTCAACTGACAGTTCATTAGTGTATCTATACTTTCATCCCTTCCAGCTTTTGTCACTTCTGATAGGTGTGAGGTGGTACTTGAGAGTTATTTTAACTTGTTTTTCTCTAATAAATAGTGATTTAGAGCATGTTTTTATGTGACTATAGATTGCTTTGATTTCTTCTTCTCAAAATTGTTCATATCCCTTGGGAATTTTATCAATTGGAGAATGGCTCTTATTTTTACAAATTTGACTCAGTTCCCTATGTATTTGAGAAAAGAGGCCTTTATCAGAGAAACTTCTTGTCATTTTTTTTTTGAATGTTACTTCATTGTCTATGGTTCCTTTGATCAAAATGTAGTTTCTCTGATTCTTTCAAATAGGTCTACTATTGCCAGAAGCAAGTTTGGATTTTTGTCTTTGTGCTTAATATAGTACCCAACAGACACTAATAAATATTTATTAGATTGAACTGAACAATTCCCTAACAATTAAAGTCACACAAAAGTGGAATATATTGTCTTTTTTAGACAGTGCTTCTAACTGTCCTAACAATGATAAAATTCTTAGGAAATATATGCATCTTCTTCCCATAGGGTAATGTAAAAAGTTTAGCATTATTGAGTCCCTTTTGATTTCTCTTTCATGTTTACCTTTTTATGCTTCTCCTCATTATTTTGTTTGAACATCAAATTTTCTATTCATCTTTGGTCTTTTCGTTAGGAATGCTTGAAAGTCCTCTATTCCACTAAATAGTCATTTTTCCACTGAAGGCTTATACTCAGTCTTACTGGGTAAGTTATTCTCGGTTATAATCTTAGTTCCTTTGCCTTCCAGAAAATTGTATTCCAAGTCCTCCACTCCTTTAACATGGAAGCTGCTAAATCTTGTGTGATCCTGACTATGGCTCCACGATATTTGAATTATTTCTTTCTGGCTGGTTGTAGTATTTTCTCTTTAATGTGAGAGGTCTGGAATTTGGCTACAATATTCCTGGGAGTTTTCTTTTTGTATTTTTTTTGGGTCTCCTTTAGCAAGTCATTGACTTGTTTTTCGTGGTTTCCTCACATCATTCTCATTTCTCTTTCCAATTTTTCCTCTACTTCTCTAACTTGCTTTTCCAAATCCTTTTTGAGCTCTTCCATGGCCTGAGACCAGTTCATGTTTTTCTTGGAGGCTTTTGACGTAGGCTCTTTGACTTCTTCTGGCTGTATGTTTTGGTTTTCTTTGTCACTAAAGAAAGATTCTGAAGTCTGAGTCTGAATCTGAGTCCGTTTTTGCTGTCTGGCCATGTTCCCAGCCAACTTACTTGACCCTTGAGTTTTTTTGTTGGGGCATGACTGCTTGTAGAGTAAAGAGTGCTTTGTTCCAAGCTTGAGGAGATGGGCTGTTGTTTTCAGAGCTATTTCTATACAGCCAGCTCTGCCACACCAGCACTCCTCCTTCCCCAAGAACCACCAACCCGGACTGGATTCCGATCTTAAGCAGGCTCTGCACTCCTGCTCTGATCAGACACTTAATTCTTCCCACCAGGTGGGCCTGGGGCCAGAAGCAACTGCAGCTATATTTCTGTAGCTGCACTGCCCCTGGGGTAGTGGCTGAACTGCAAACTCCTTTCACTCTGTCCCTGCAGCTTTTCCCACTAACCTTCTCTGTTGTCTTTGGTGTTTGTGGGTTGAGAAGTCTGGTAACTGCCACAGCTCACTGATTCAGGGTGTTCCGCCCAGCTCCTGGTCTGGTTGGTCCTGCTGTCACACACACTGGGCTCTGCTCCACTGCACTCCCAGCTCCGTGGGCAATAGACCTCACCCAGCGACCATCCAGGCTGTCCTGGGCTGGAGACCTGCTTCCTTCTGCTATTTTGTGGGTTCTGCAGTTCTAGAATTTGTTCACAGCCAATTTTTATAGGTTTTTGGAGGGACTTGGCAGGGAGCTCATGCAAGTCCCTGATTTCCAGCCGCCATCTTGGCTTCCCCCCCCTCCCCACAGGAGTTTTCTTTTTGGGATCTCTTTTAGGAAATGATTGGTGAATTCTTTTAGTTTCTATTTCACCCTCTGGATCTAAGATATTGGTGCAGTTTTCCTTGATAATTTCTTAAAATATAATGTCTATAATTTTTTTATCATATTTTTTTTATCATGACTGTCAGGTAATCCAATAAATTCTTAAATTATCTCTTCTTGATCTATTTTTAAGGTGGGCATGAGTAATTTATTATATATTACAACAGAGAATGACAAAGGAGAAGCAGTAGAAGGATATCATTAAAGAAGCATATGGTTACTTGGTGAAAGTGAAAGATAGCTAATGGACAGCCTGCATGTTAGTCTCAAAGCAGAATTTGAGGAAGACCCCCAGTATATTGGATGGACCTCTATGATAACCTTAAGAAAACACATAGGAATTACATATGGTAGACAGGCATAGATGGATGGAGATGTATATATTAGAAGGAATGCTCATATCAATGAGATATCAAATCCATTTGAATATCTGTGTACTTTATATGTAATGTCACCGTATTCTCACAATAACTCTGTAATAAAGCAACTTCAGTTTTTTTTAATTCTCACTTTACTGATTAGGAAACCATTTTAAAGAAATGAAGTTATTTGGCTGTGATTACACTGTAAGTCAGCAACAGAATTCTCCCGACTCTAAGTCCTGCATTTTCTTCTAGTCCACCACTTTACAGTAGAGTATTATTGTAAGTCTCAAATGAGAGTGAAAGCTGCGATAGTCAAATCACTTACCTTGTTTGAACCTTTGTTTTCCTTAAATATATAATGAGGGGGTTATATTATATAGATTCATATAGATCTAGAGCTGGAAGGGACCTCAGAGACCCTCTTGTCAAATGCTTTCCTTTTATAGATGGAGACCCAGGTAGCTTAATTGGCTTGCCCTGGGGCATACATTTAGTAAGTGTCAGAGGTAAGATTTGAAAACAAGTCACTATAGTTTTTGGTTCCAAATCTATGATCATATATGTGTGAAATGTTATTGTTGATTATTTTTGTTAATCAATTCTGGCCAATTTGCATGATAATAACTTACAACTTCTCTTCTACAACTAGTTCCACACCTAACTCTAATCCTGGATACCAAAATAGAGCATGAGTCAGACAAAAGAGTTAGATTTCCAAACTAGATGTCTTGCTCAGTGCAGACCAATAATTCACATGTGGACAGTTCATGAGGTTTTCTCTAATTAATATGGTGGTTGCCTTAAGATGCATCATCAGGGTATAATATTTGGGCTTGAGCAGCTGCTAGATCCTTATGATATTGAGAAGTATCAGAGTTCAACATAATGGGAACACGAACCCCAGCTGCTCTCCCTTGTTGATCCGCTTTCTGCTTTCAAGGTCTTTGGCTCTTCTCGGCTTCACATCAAGTAGACCAATGTGAATGAATTAGGACACATATCAGCTTGAGGGTAGCCTTATTAAAAGTAGATCTGGAAATGTTCATACTATTTAGTTGTATAGTGTCCTTTCTCTTCGAGCAAAATCACAAACCCCAGAGCAGAATGGACAGCAATAAAAATACGTTATATGTGAGTCTCTAAATTGCTTAAGCATTAGTGAATTTTACATTGCCCTTCCAACTTAGACCATGTCTGCACAAATCTGGTAAATGCCTCATGTTGCCCTGTGTATTAAGTTCTCTTAATTGATATAAATTTCTCAAATGCTAGGTAAATGCTCCATTTGTTTCTTGGTAAGCTTGCCTATAGGCTACATGCAGTCAGGTGAGCATTGAATACTTTTTCAAGTGTTGTTATCTTTTGTAGAAGTTCTAGAGCCATGGGCCCGCTATGAAAGCATCTTTGTGAAGTTTAGAGGCCTATAAGATGACATTCAAGTAAATACTGAGTCTGGGTAACTGCATCTCCTTGGATATTAGTTAAGAATGAGAAGAATCCATATTTCAATGTTTGCAAAATATATCAACCCTCTTCCTCCCGCCTCTCACCCCCTTTTTTTGATTTTAAATAACAAGGCAATGTGGCACTATAGATAGTGGGACCATAAAGTAGAATGAGTATTGGATGTTGAATTAGAAAGACCTGAGCTTTTAGTTCCAGCTCACTATTCCCTGGGTGTGAGACTTTGGAAAACTCACTGAATTTTGTTGAAATCTTTAAATAATAGATGACTATACTCATGACACCTCAGAAAATTGTGATAAAACACAATAATATATGTGAAAATACTTTGTAAACAGACCCTGCAATGGAAAAGTTTTTTTTTAATTGTTGCTAATATTAAAAACATCTAAGAAACATAGATAGAATTCTGGACTTGGAGTCAGGAAGACCTGTTTTCAAATCCTGCCTCAGATACTGCCTGTGGACCCGGGGTGAGTCACATCTATAAAATGAGGGTGCTGGACTTGATGACCTCTGATAAGCTTTTTGTCTCTAAATATATGACCCTAAGATTCTATGTGTGAGGCACTGGACATAGAAAAACAAAAATATGGTGTAGTCCCTGTCCTTAAGTAACTTATAATACTTTTAACTGAAATATTTTATGAGGTGGAAAGTGATGGAGACAAAGAAAATATTCAGAAAAAGTACAGTAGGAATATTGGAGTAGGGAAAGAAGACATATTGAAGCATGACAAGAAATACCCTGGTTCATTTTTCAATTTATTTCAATCTACCTTTTACAATTTCTACCAGTATTTAATACTTGTTAGTAAGGAACATGTAAATGGCATCATAATGCACTTTTATTTGTGAAGTACAGCATCTGACACATAGTAGGTACTTAAAAAAATGCTCAACTAACTGTTGACTGAAGAACTTTTTCTTTGGTTGGGGCTTATTCTCCTCATTTTTCAGAAGCAGAACTTGAGACTTGCAGATGTTAATTGAATTGGGAGTTATAGTCAAATGGCATCCAAATAGCCAAGCAAGAAAACCTTTAGACATTTTGGTTTCAAGATGCCTCATATCTGAATTGACTGTATTTTGGATGAGGATGAGTTATTTCCAACTTGCCTTTGATCTTTCCTAAGAGGAAGCAGTAGAAAGTACATTCAATGTGCTTGATCTTTCCTAAGAGGAAGCAGTAGAAAGCACATTCAATGTGCTGAAGAACTTCCTCTAGTTCTAGTAATATCCTTATTTATTTTTATTTTTAGTGGGGATGGAGAGAAGGTTTACAAATACACAACTCAGGCTGCCCTTCTATTATTCCACAGTCTTGCTATATGAACATTCTTTTTTGGTTCTATATGGCACTGGTTATATTCTTCTATCATAGAAATCATTAATGGTATTATAAAGGAGCTTAGTTACATCTACCATGTTTCTTTCCATTCCCCTGTGGGTTATTACTTGCATTTTTAATTCTTTTGAGATTGTGGTACTTTGTAACAAGATAGCATCATGAGAAGAATATTCACATTATAAAAGAGTGAGGTTTAGTATTAGCAAACAGCTTTGTATCATTTAAAATACTGTGCAATTTTTCATAAGCAATTGAGATCAACTTATTTTTTTGTTTTAGTCCCAAACCTTGTTTTTCTGTGGCACCTCTTGAAGATGTGTTTCTCTCTGATTACATGTTGAAATCTGGTCAGTAAATACTTTGGAAAAACAAAATGGGTGTAGCTTTCCAAATAAGACAATTTCTTTTATTTTTTTGTAAAATATATGCTTTATTGATTTGTTTTTTAATTTTCTTTTTTAATCACAGTTGTTTCCTCTTCCCTTCAGATTCCTTTTAAATGAAGCACCTGCTTCAGCCACCTTCCTGGGCATTGGAAAAAATTGTTCTCATCCACCCATTCCACTGGGTGAAATCATCACCTGCTTAGGGTAGACACCACCCTGAACCTGATTTAGCTCATCTGCTGAGACAGTTCACTGGGGTATGACTGCTGTGCATGCTACAGCTTCTTGGAGCCACAGGTGAGACTTGAGTGCCAGATAGACACGAAAGGTGGATAAGTATCCCTGAAAAGGGCCCACCAAGCCCTCACGCTGGGGGTGCAAGTCTTTCTTGAACAGCCCCTATACCCTGTGTAATTTAGTAGCTTCCTGTCATAGTTACAATTCAAAAGTTCTAGACTAATTCACAGTTCCATCAAAAGTGTGTTAGTGTATGCCTGTTTTCCCCCGGCCCCTCTAATATTTGTCATTTCCCTTTTTAAATCAATTTTGCCAATTTGATGGTTATGAGGTGAAAGCTCAGTGCTGTTTTAACATGTATTACTCTAATCATTAGTGATTTAGAACATTTTATATGATTATTTAAAGTTTTGGTTTCTTCCTTTGAAAATTGCCTATTCAATAGCTTTTAATTATTTATCAATGAGAGGGAGGACTCCTATTCTTAACATTTGAATCAGTTCCCCATATATCATAGAAATGAGATCTTTATTAGAGAAATTTATTGCAAAGATATTCCCCCCACCCTTTACCTGCTGTGGGTTCTTTCAGCTTCCTCATAGTAGTGACTATTGTAAGAAATGGTGATAAACTGTCATTGCTTGTTTCTATTTCCCATTAGAGAGCCTAGATTGAAGCAGTTGTAGTCACATGCAGTGTCTTTTCCTTTATGCTTCCAATGTAGTATTTCTCCTAATTTAGTACTGATTTTGAACTTCAATATTTTAATGATGTCTCTTCACACAAACAGCTCTTTCTGAAATATTCTCACATCTGTAAACAATTTTTTTCCTTTTTATAATCATGTAAGCATTTCCATTCTGATGTTGTTCAGTTCTATGTCTTGTGTCTCTCAGCTCTCTCCTTTAAGGAAATATTCATAATATATGTGTTACGTGTGTGACTTTCTGAGTATACTATAAGGTTTGTAGATTATTTAATTTCCTGATCAAGAAATTGGGCCTTCTTATTCTCAGGCAGCATGCAAAAAATGCCTCCCTCTCTTGCCCCAATGTGTCTCATGTATAATTTAAGAAAGATGTCACATTGCTTGAAATTCTACCCATTAGAAATTTCATTTAAGTAAATTAGTAGCCTCTTATTAAATATAACTGGATAAATTATCCTCCTGTAAAATGGAACTAAAATATAAATCATTAAGGGTCTGATGACTGATAATCACTTTATTGCTATTTCCAGAGGCTGTTTTTCTGCCCTCCTCCTTCTTGATCTTTCTACAGCATTTGGCTCTGTTGACCATTTTTATCTTCTAGATAATCTCTCCTCACTGGGTTTCTGTAATGGTGCTCTTATCATGAGTCTCTTCCTACTTGTTGGATCAGTGCCCTTTAGACTCCTTTGTACAATTATCATTATACCCTCTATGAATGAGCCTGCCTCAGTGTTCTATACTAGGAATTTTTCTCTTTTTTTCTTAATGGCCTCTCCTCTGGTGACCTCATCAAGCTTCATGTATTCAATCAACTCTCTGCAAATGTCTCTGAAATCTACATATCCCATGCTCATCTCTGTTCTGAACTCCATTCCTGCATCTCCTACTGCTTGCTGGACATCTCTACTTGGATTTCCTCTAGGCAACTCAAATTCAACATATCTGGAACAGACAACATTATCCTTCCCCCCAAACTCACCGCTATTCCTAACTTGCTTATTTCTGCCAAGAATGCCATCATTTTTTGAATCACCCAGATTCATAACCTTGAGTCATCCTTGGCTCTCCCTCACCACCAAGTCCTTTCAATTTCACCTTCTAAATATCTCTGTTATCTATCTTTTCCTCTATACTTATATCCCGAGTGCACTGGTCCAGGCCCTCCTTATGTCTTTTTTTTTGGCCTTTTGTGGGGAGGAATTATTATAATAGCCTCCTAATTGATTTATCTGCATCCAGTCTTTCCCCACTTAAAGCCATCATTTACACTGCTATGAAATTGATGTTTCTAAAGCACAGGTATGAAGACGTCCCTCCTCCTCAAGACGTTTCAGTGGCTCTCAAGACCTGTTAGGATAATAAAATACAAACTCTTGTGTTTGGCATTTAAAGTCATTCAGAATCCAGCTCCAGCATTTCTTTCCAGGTTGATTATATATCACTTCCCCTCACATATGCTATATTATATCCAAGCCAGTCTAGTTATTGCTCCCCATATACCATTCCATATCCTGCCTCCATACTTAGGCACAATCTTTCGCACATACTTTTGCCAAAAGTGCTCTGATTCCTAACTTTACCTCTTGGAGAGCTTACCTAATTTCAAGACTCAGCTCAATAGCTTCATGAGGTCTTTTCTGATTGCCCATGACATCACTCTCTCAAAAAAAATCATTGTGTATTTATTTTGAATATATCTTATTCATTTATCTAGAAACATGCTGTATATCTTTCCAGTTCTATGAAAAAGGGACCATCTCACTTTTACATTTGTATCCCCTGTATCTAGTCCAGGACCTCACATATATCAAATGCTTAATAAATGCTTGTTAATTTATTGATAGATTCCTGCCATACTGTGTTGTTTTTGTTGTTGATTTTTTTTTGGGTGGTCAGATAACAACAAACTGTCCCTCTAGGAGGCACTTGTAAACAGTCTTTTTGCATAAATTGCATAATTTCCTTAAGTTTTTCACATTTTTCATTTCTTAAGGCACAATTATGTTCCTTTACATTTATATATCACAATTTGTTCAGGTATTTCCCAATCAATGGGCACCTTCTTCTCGCCTGGCTCCTTCTTCTAGGATCAGGAAGCCAAAATACTGCTGGTATCTAAGACATTATGTGTGTGTGTGTGTGTGTGTGTGTGTGTGTGTGTGTGTGATTTCTTTGGGAAGAGAGTAAATCTTAAAACATTCCTTAGAAAATAAAAAAAAATTGTTTAATCTCAAGGGTGCTAACCAACCAATTAGACTAAATTTTTCTGCTCTTTCGTGGAAGTAACTAAATTGACCTGTGATTTCAGTATTGTAAAGGCACTGTTTCAATGATATCCCAGTTGTGGACATGGGGATATCTGTATTAAAAATAATAAAAATAATGACCAGGTTGTAGCATAACTAGTAGGTTTCGTTCTCTGCCTTCTCCAACTACCAATTACATGCCCCCCAACACTGTTAAACCCTTAAACATGTGTTTTCTTCAAGGCATTTTTTTCATCATTCTCATTCTTTGTATTTCAAGGTTAAAAAAGTCAGGAAACCATGATATATATGTGTGATTAGCTGGTAAAATGTGTTAGTAAGTGAAAGAAAAAGAAAACCAAATGAATCATACACCCTCTCTTGTAGCTTGGAACAGAAACGGAGTTTTCAATCCTTTCTATCATACGAAAACAACAAAAAAATTCAAATGATCCACATGTGTTTGGAATATTTACCCCCACACTTACAGTATGCACATGTATATATCTCTCTACACACAACAATACTACACATAGACACATGTGTATTTGAATTCACAAAGCTTTCTTTTCTTTAAATGCAGCAAGAAGCTTTTTTCTACAGATTTCTTTTTCTTTCTTTCTTTTTATTTTCTTTCTTTTTTTTCTTTTTTGATATTTCAAAGCTGGCAGTTCAGTAAATGGCTGGAACTGCCACATCTCTGTTCTTGCTAAAGAAATCAATGCTAATCCTATTACTGGCAGTTATCACCTATCCCAGAACTCGCAGCTAAAAGAGAAAAAAACACTGAGATGTCAAAGTAGGGAAAAAAAGGGCTGGGGAGGAGAGGGGTGGGGGAGTGTAGGTGCCCTTCATTCACTTTCAAACAGTGATTGTTTTCTTTCTTTCTCTATTTTTTTGATCACATTTTTCTCCTATTTGGAAAGAAACTAAACTATAAAAAAATTGAAGTTCAAAGAACATTAAGGGTCTGATTTAAACCCACATAAGTAATGAAATTCAGAACACAGTCTGTAATTTTGGACTTATCTTACTCCAATGTGCCTGGACGTGGCAGCGTATAGTAAGTATTCAATACTAAAGACCCTCAGCCTTCAGTGATACATAGGTAGAAAAGGCTGTTAAGAGAAAGAGGAAAAATGTGATATCTGGATTTTTATTTTTGGCTTTTTATGAGGTGATTTAAAAAATAATATAATTGTTTCTTTCTAAATAATAGAAACATGTTAATATATGTGTATGTGTGTGTTTGTGTGTGTATAAAATCTTTCATTTATCATTCTAAATCCCACAACAGGTCACTGAAAAAAATTACTAAATATCTTAAGAAGGTTAAAAAGACTAATCATAAAGAGTTAATCTGAACAAATGATAATTTACCTACTTTGGGGACTATTGAATGGTTATTCCAAATGTAATACATTTCCTCTACCATTAAGTTGAGATAAAGAACTAGGGATGAATCACCTAAATACACAATGATGTAGAATATAAGCATGATGGTATAAAATAGTGCAGAACTCAGGCTTTTTTTAAAACAGGAATGATTTTATGCTATAATTAAAATTGAATTTATGCTAAACCTAGAATACTTAGATGACCCTGTGAATTAATTAATATGGGTTTTCCCTACAGGAGTATAGCTTGAAATTGAAATTCCTTTTCATTGCCCACCCCCACCCTCCATCTCTCTCTCTCTTTCTCTCTCTCTCTCTCTCTCTCTCTCTCTCTCTTTCTCTTTCTCTCTCTCCTTTCCTCTCTCCCTCCCTCCTTCCTTCCTTTTCCCCTCCTCCTCTTCCTTATTTTATAGATACTTCTTTCCATTGCCAACAAATTCCAGTTCCTACCCTCTCCTCCAAATCCTCTCATCAGCTAAAGATGTATGTTTAAGCAAAACAGATCAATATTTTGGGGAATATATGACAACACATACCTTGTTCTGCACCCATAATTCATCACCTCTGGGTCAAAGGAGGTAAAGAGGATAGAGGTATGTTTTCTTGTCAGTGAAAAGGAGTCAAGAAAGATCATTGCATTGATTAGAGTTCTGATATTCTTTTTTTCTTTTATATTATTGTGTTTATTAAATAGATTATTCTCTTGGTTCTGCATCAGTTCATACAGGTCATTGCATAATTTCCTTAAGTTTTTTACATTTCTCATTTCTTAAGGCATTTCTATCCATTTATATATCACAATTTGTTCAGCCATTTCCCAATCAATTGGCATTTAATTTGTTTTAAGATTTTTAAACCACAATAAAGCTATGCTATAAATATTTTTATGGGTAAAATGGACCTATTTCTTCTGCCTTGGCCAACTTAGGCTTCATACCCTGCTATCACTGAGCCTGAGGACATACACAGTTTAGGGACATTTCTTATATAATTCCAAATTGTTTTCCATCATGGTTGAACCAATTCATGACTCCATCAATAAGATCCTTCTGCGCCTGGCATCCCATAGCCCTTGTAATATTTACCATTTTAAGGTTGTTTTTTGTCATTACATACATATTGAATGTGCAGCAAAATCTCAGAATTGTTTTTATTTGTGCATACTATAATTTTTATTGTTAGGGATTTGGAGCATTCTTTCATATGGTTGTTCATAGTTTTCAGTTCTTTTGAAAATTGTCTATTCAGAGGTCTAGAATCTTAATAGAATTAGATTTCAAATGGTAATATAAAGCAGTAATTATCAAAACTATGTGGTATTGATTAAAAATAGAAAAGAAGATCAATTGGAAGACTAGATAAGGAAAAATTTGAAACAATTAAACTCAATAACCCAGTGTTCAATAAACCCAACAATGTAAATTACTTGGGGTAGTAATTACCATCCTCAAAAATATGGCAATAGCTAATGGGGAAACTGGAAAGCAGTATGGCAGAAATTAAAGTTAGTGCAAGATGAATTAATGAAGGAAAAATAATTTATTAAGTTCTTATAATGTTTTAGGCACAGTTCTAAGTACTCAAGATTGAAATATAAAAAGTGAGATAGTTTACATATGTAGTTTACATTTTAAGAGGCAGAAGCAATAAACATAGAGGGGTACTGGCCAGGGAAAGGAGTTTTGGGTTGAGAAGTCACAGGGATGGTAACGTAATTCATAACACAGCTGTCTGATGTGTCCTTTCCAGTATAGATTGGTTTACTATGCTCAGCAAAAGGTGGAAAGTGGTGGGAAGAATGTTATGTAAGTGGTGGCAGGGCAGATAGCAAAAGGTTCTGGGGTGGGGGAGAGAGAGACAGTGAGAGATAGAGGGAGAGATACAGAGAGAGACAAAGACAGAGACAGAGACAGAGACAGAGACAGAGACAGAGACAAAGACAGAGACAGAGAGAGCCAGAAAGAAAGAGAATCAAAACAAATGAGATCAAGAATCATTCTCAGCGAATAAGTAGTCAAAGGATATTATCAGACAACTCTCAAAAAAAGAATTTCAAACTACTAGCAACATAAGGAAAAATAGCTCTATATTATTTATAATATAACTATAAACCATTTAAGATACAATTTTCAAGGATGAAAAAGATGGGAATAGTCAGAGTTGGAAGGCCATTGTTGTTCAGTCATTTTCAGTTGTATTCGACTCTTTGCTACCTCTTTTGGGGTTTTCTTGGCAAATATACTAAAGTGGTTTGCCATTTCCTTCTTCAGCTCATTTTATAGATGAGGAACTGAGGCAAACAGGGCTAAGTGACTTGCCTAGGGTCACACACCTAGTAAGTGTCCAAGGCCCGATTTGAACTCAGAAAAATGAGTCTTCCTGACTTCAAGCCCAACACTCTATCCACTGGGCCACCTAGCTGCTATGGAAAGATAGGGGTATGCCTAGCAGAGGGATCCCTGAGTCAAAAGTTATAATAAGCATTTTGGTCACATTCTTGGCATAATACTCAATTGTTTTCCACAATATTTGGGTCAATTTATAGTTCAACTAATTGGGTATGTTCCTATCTTTCCATAGTCTGTGTTATGTTTCTATGCTTTCCTGGCCTGCGCTCCGGTCTGTGAGTGACCACAAGCACCCTTTTTCTGCCTTGGAACTGTGAGCACTGTCTCTGCTCCCCTGTGGCTGCAAGCTCTAGTGTGCTAGTACTCCTCTTCATCCTGGGACTGTGTCTGGAACTGCATATGGGATATGCAACAGAGTCTTGTATGCCATGCCAGCAAAGAGTCCCCTGTAATCTTCTTCTGGCCACTTGTCCAGACAGACCCCTTACCATCTGAGATCTGAGAGCTCTGGAAGATACTACCACTGCTGTTGCTGATGCACACAGTCCCAAAGCCTGCCACTGGCTTGCTGGGTGCAGCCTACACTGTGCTTCACTCTCGCCTCAGTGTGACAGACCTTTCCTGCTGACTTTCTAAGTTGTCTTTGACTGAAAAATTGGTTCACTCTGACCTTTTATTGGTTCTGCCACTCCAGAATTTGTTTTGAGGCATTATTTTAATATTGTTTGGAGGGGAATTTGGGAGAACTTGGATGAGTTCCTGCCTTTACTCCACCATCTTGGTTCCATCTCTTGACAAGATGATTTCTAAAGCCACTTCTCTCTCTAAAAGTCTATGCTCTGAATGGACACTTTCAGTTTTTATGTCTATGAACAAATTTTTAGATTCTCCATCATAAAGTTTTAAAATCATAAAATCAGAATCTCCAAGTTGGAAGGACCTTCAGAAGTCATTTTGTTCAACCTGGGCCTGAACAAGAATCCTCAGGACAATATGACCCACAAGTGATCATGGAGTCCTTGCTCGAAAATCATTAGTCAGGAGAAGCCTAATTATCAGGAAGATTTTTTCCTTTCCTGAATCGTAAATACACTTCTCTGCACCTTCCACCCTTTTCTTCTAGATCTACCCTAAAGGGTGAAGAGAATGAGTTTAATCCCTATTCCACATGACAGACCTTCAGTTATTTAAAGGCTTTAGTCTTCCTTTTTTGTGTCTAGGAGTTGGCATGCAATTTCCTTCTACACATTCTCAAATGACTTGTTCTGAAGGCCCTTCACCTTCCTAGTTCTTTAAAAACTCTCTAGCTTATCAACATCCTTCTTAAAATATAGTGCTCAGAACCAAACACATGCTCCAAATTTGTTCTGACTAGGGAAGAGTAGAAAAAGACTTTTCTTCTCATCCAGGATACTATGCCTTTCTTAATACACTTTAAGCTGGCACTAGTTTTTTAGGCTGTCATATCACACTATTTATCATTGAGCTTGAAGTCCACCGAAAAGATGGTGCACTGCCTAGAGTGCTGGTCCTCGAGTCAGGAAGACCTGAGCTCAGATCCAGCCTCAGCACTTACTAGCTGTGTGACCCTAGGCAAATAAAACAATCATTCTCAGCCTCAGTTTTCTCAGCTGCAAATTGGGGATAAAATAGCACCAACCTCTCAGAGTTGTGGGAATCAAGTGAGATAATACTTGTAAAATATTTAGTACAATGCCTGGAACATAGTATGTGCTTTAGTAAATACTTTTTCCCCCCTTCTTCTTTCCTCAAAGCCTTACATTGTTCTTAGAAAACCTGCTAATCATGTCTCTACTATCTTGTATTTGCAGAACTGGGTTTTTTTTTACACCAAAAGTAAGCTTTCATCTCTATTGTTATTAACTTTCATTTCACTAAGTTTGGCCTAATATTAGCTTATTGAGATGCTTTTGAATCTTGGCTCTGTCACCCAACATGTTACTAAACCCCTCTAACTTTTTGTCATCTAAGATGTCAACCATACCTTTTTACCCAAGTTATTAATAAAAAAGACTAAAAGTTAGATCTAAAGATAAATCTAAAAAATACAGGTCTAAAAGTTAAAGTACAGATCCTTAGGGTATTTCATTTGAGACCTCCAACCAAATTGAAATAAAATAATTGAAGACTACTTTTTGGGTCTGAGTATTCCAGCATTCCTAAATCTACCTAATTGAACTATTTTCTAGTTCTCATTGTTCCATCTTGCCCACAAGAATAATATCAGAGACTTTAAAAAATGTTACTAGAAGAGATAAACAATATCCTCAGCCTTATCCTGATTTCTAGTTAGTATCTCTGTTAAAAGAAAAAATGAGATTGGTCTGCCATGGCCTATTTTAAATTCTTATCAATGTCTTTTATTTTTACATTATCTTCATTTCTGAACACACACCTCCATCTCCCCCAGCCTATCAATGATCCCTGGTAGGAAGGATAGAATAGAAAGAGACAAGAAGCAGTTCAGCAAAATTAACCAGTAAGCTTAGTTAGCTATGTGCCTCAGATACTTATTAGCTGGGTGGCCCTGGGTAAGTCATCTAATTTATCTGTCTCAGATTCCTCATTGCCAAAATGAGAGGCTTGGATTCTGTGGGCTCTAAGAACCCTTCCAGCTCTAAATCTGTGAACCAATAAGCTTTGATATTATCAGCAATGATACATATCTATAGTCCTCTTTTTCTGTAAAAGAGGGAGGTAGATGCATTTCATGACCAAGTTGAGTCATTACAATTACACAGCATTGTTTTCTCTTTTGTTTTTTTTAAAATTTACTCTTTTTTAGTCATTGTGCATATTGTTTTTCCTGTTTCTGCTTACTTCACTGTGAAACAGTTCCAATAACTCATTGCCTGATTCTCTGTATTCTTTATATTTATAGTTTCTTAGAGTGTAGTAATGTTAGCTATCCACAAAGTTGATAGATTTTTTTTATATATTTCTTTGCTACTATAAAAAGTGCTGCTATGAATAGTTTAGTATGTATTGGACTTTTCTTTCTGTCTTTAACTTTCTGGGGATATATACCTAGCAGTGAAATCTCTTTTCCTGTCAATAGACAGGAAAATCTTAAACATTTGGGAGCATGATTCCAAATTCCCTTTTATAATAGTTGGACCAGTACCACCAACAGTGTGTTAGAAGGACTGCCTAAACATATCCTCTTCAAAGCTGACTATCCCCATCTTTTGTCATCATTGTCCATTTTGAGGGGAAAAGTGAATGAAACTTCAGAGTTGTTTTGATGTGTATTTCTCTTATTATTAGTGATTTGGAGCCATCTCTCATATGGTTTTTAGTAGTAGATAATCCTTTTGAGAATGAACTGCTATCCTGGACTTCATCATGAAACTCCAGAAAGTCATTTTCCTGCACAATCAAACCAACTCTGAAAATAAGACCTTTGAAGTACCTTCAATTTTTGGGTCCCCTTCCTCCCTGTGATGAGAGAGGGTAGAGTGTAGACATCAGAGAACTTCTCATACATGCTCCATTTAAGGATGGAGACCAGAGCTCCAATTTCATCATTTTCCACTTAAAGTCTTTATTTTCTTTCTATTCCCCCATAGGACTCCTGCAGGACTTCATCATTCTCTTCCACTTCCCCAGTTGGGTACCCTTCTTTTCCCCCTCAGCTCCTTTTCAGCCTTTTAAAAAACATGTTGTTGTTCCCCTGTTAGAATATAAGCTCCTTGAAGGTAGGGACTATCTTTTTCTTTTCTTTGTATCCCTAGCACATAGCACAGTGCCTGGCACACAATAGGTACTTAATAAATGTTTATTGATTGTCTGATTGACCAAACTGTTTGTTCATTAGAGGCACTAAGTACTGTGGTACTGTGGATACAGTGCTGAACCTGGAGTCAAGAAGACTTCAGTTCTAATTCAGCCTCAGACACTACCTAGCTGTGTGACCTTGGAAAAGACACTTAATTTCTGCCTGTCTCAGTTTCCTCATCTGTAGAATGGATAAAATCATAGCATCTATCCAACTAGGCTGCTGTGAGAAAAAAAAATTACATCGCATTTGTAAGGCACTTTGAAAACTTTAAAAGACTATTCAAGTGCTAATTTTTGCTTTTGATGTTGCAATTATTATACCCTTTAACTACTTATCCCTTACAAAATGACCCTTGGTCTGAAATCAGACCTTTATCAGTTACATTTTATATACAGATCTTTTCCTAATCAACAGCTTTTCTTATCATGCTCATTGCGTGGATTTATACAAAATCTTTCCAAATCATGTAATTGAACTCTCTGTATTATCTTTTGTAGTACCAGCTATCTTTGTTCACTGAGAACCCTTGCTAATGACTGATCTAGTTCTCGTCTTATTTTTTAGGTGGTGTTGCACTTTCTATTGTTTACGATGCTATGTTGCCTCTTTAGGATTTTGATTTAATAGATGTTAACTAACCAACCCATTATAATGCATTATAGAATTTTGCCAGGAGCCAAAGTCAAGTTCACTGGCCTATAATTTGCAGATTTCACTCTCTTCCATGTTTTGAAAATTACTGCACTAATGCCCTCTTACAGTTCTGAGCCTCTACTTCTCTCCTCGACAATCTTTCAAAATCACTGACAATGGTTTATCAATAATAACTGCCAGTTCTTTCAGTTCCCCAGGATGAACTTTGTTTGGGTCAGGTGATTTGACTTCATCAAAGGCAAACTAGGTGTTTCTTTTCCCTCTCCTATAATTCTATGATGACACACCTTGAGGTGACATAGTTTTTAATTTTTAGTTTAATGTATTCCTATCTTTCTCCAGAGGGGATTTTTGCAATTTTAGGTATTACATGCTGGCATTTTCCCCATTTGCATTATATAGTGAATGTTTACCATTCCTTATGCTAGAGGTCAAAAGAAATTAACTTATTATTTGATAAGCCCTTTCTTAAACCATGCCATAACATATATACTATGTCAGACATTAAGAAATATTTTTCTAAAGGCATTTACAGATGTCTTTCAATTTTTGTCTCATCCATACATTTGAACACTTTATGTATATATTAGGTTTACTTGAGATTAGATCATAGTAGCTTGGGCAGCACACCTCATTCTGATGAGAGAAACAAAGTTGAAGATGATCTTGATAGGCTGAGAAAAGTGGACCAAACCAATAACTTACAATTTTGCTTGGATAAATTGCACTTAATCTCAAAAAATCAATTGTAAAAGTATATTATGGAAAGATCTAGTTTAGAAATAGTAAAAAAAATGAGGGTTTACCTGACCTCATGTCAATTTCAGTATCAACCAGTAATCTAACAATCAGTTAGCTAGGTGGTACAGTGGATAGAGTACCATGCCTGGAGTCAGGAAGACTCATTTTCTTGAGTTCAAATCTGGCCTCAGACACTTACTAGCTATGTGATTCTGGGCAAGTCACTTAACCCTGTTTTCTTCAGGTTTCTCATTTGTCAAATGAGCTAGAGAAGGAAATAGCAAACCACTGTAGTGTCTTTGCCAAGAAAACCCCAAGTGGGGTCATTATGTGTCAGAAACAACTGAACAACAACAGCAATCCAACATTGTTGGAAAAGTTAGTACAATTTTATGTTTCGTTAATAATTTCATGATGACAGAATACATCTGTTCAAATAAAGGGAGCTAATATTTCTATTATGCCTTGATCATCAGATGGCATCTGGGGTATACTGTGTGTACTTCCCAGAACCATGTTTTAGAAAGGACGTGGCTAATTTGCAACTTACAGAGGAGGGGGATCAGAATGGTGAGTAATTTGAAAAGCATGCCATATGAAACAGGATTCAGATTATGGATTATGAATTCAGATTCAGAAGGCCTGAGTTCAAATTCTAACTCTGAGATTACTAGTTATGTCATTCAGGGCAACTTGTTTAACTTCTCTGAGCCTGCTTATCAGTAAAATATGTGCTATTTACCTCACAGGGTTGTTGTAAAGATTAAATGATTCCATGCATGAAAAAAGTGCTTTACCAACTGTAAGTCACTCTATAAATGACTGTTGTTATGATTCTTACTACGACTACTATTAGTGGTAGTATCTTATAAGGTTCTAGCTCTTTTCTTTTTTTTTCTTTTTTTGTCACATTTTTTTATTTAATATATTTACTTTTCAGCATTGATTTTCACAAGAGTTTGAATTACAAATTTTCTCCCCATTTCTACCCTCCCCCCCCACTCCAAGATGGCATATATTCTGGTTGCCCTGTTCCCCAGTCAGCCCTCCCTTCTCTCACCCCACTCCCCTCCCATCCCCTTTTCCCGTCCTTTCTTGTAGGGCAAGATAAATTTCTACGCTCCATTGCCTGTGTATCTTATTTTCTAGTTGCATGCAAAAACTTTTTTTTTGTTTTTGAACATCTGTTTTTAAAACTTTGAGTTCCAAATTCTCTCCCCTCTTCCCTTCCCACCCACCCTCTTTAAGAAGTCAAGCAATTCAACATAGGCCACATGCATATCATTATGTATAACCCTTCCACAATACTCATGTTGTGAAAGACTCACTGTATTTTGCTCCTTCCTAACCTATCCCCCTTTATTGAATTTTCTTCCTTGACCCTGTCCCCTTTCAAAAGTGTTTGTTTTTGATTACCTCCACCCCCATCTGCCCTCCCTTCTATCATCCCCCTTTTTTTATCTTCTTCTTCCTCCTTTTTTTCCTGTGGGGTAAGTTACTCAATTGAGTATGTACGGTATTCCCTCCTCAGGCCAAATCTGATGAAAGCAAGATTCATTCATTCCCCCTCACCTGCCTTCTCTTCCCTTCCTACAGAACTGCTTTTTCTTGCCACTTTTATGCGAGATAATTTACCCCAGTCTATCTCTCCCTATCTGCCTCTCTCAATATATTCCTCTCTCATCCCTTAATTTTATTTTATTTCTTTTAGATATCTTCCCTTCATCTTCAACTCACCCTGTGCCCACTCTCTCTCTCTCTCTCTCTCTCTCTCTCTCTCTCTCTCTCTATATATATATATATATATACATACATATATACATACATACACACTGACATATACATATATATATACATAAACATACACACACACATATATATGTATATATATATATGAATATTCCCTTCAGCTATCCTAATACTGAGGTCTCATGAATCATACACATCATCTTTCCATGTAGGAATGTAAACAAAACAGTTCAACTTTAGTAAGTCCCTTGCAATTTCTTTTTCTTGATTACCTTTTCATGCTTTTCTTGATTCTTGTGTTTGAAAATCAAATTTTCTATTCAGTCTTTTCACTGAGAAAGCTTGAAAGTCCTCTATTTTATTGAAAATCCATATTTTGCCTTGGAACATGATATTCAGTTTTGCTGGGTAGGTGATTCTTGGTTTTTATCATAGCTCCATTGACCTCCGGAATATCGTATTCCAAGCCCTTCGATCTCTTAATGTAGAAGCTGCTAGATCTTGGGTTATTCTAATTATGTTTCCACAATACTCAAATTGTTTCTTTCTGGCTGCTTGCAGTATTTTCTCCTTGATCTGGGAGCTCTGGAATTTGGCGACAATATTCCTAGGAGATTTCTTTTTGGGATCTATTTGAGGAGGCGATCGGTAGATTCTTTCAATTTCTATTTTGCCCTGTGGCTCTAGCATATCAGGGCAGTTCTCCTTGATAATTTCTTGAAAGGTGATATCTAGGCTCTTTTTTTGATCATGGCTTTCAGGTAGTCCAATAATTTTTAAATTATCTCTCCTGGATCTATTTTCCCGGTCAGTGGATTTTCCAATGAAATATTTTACATTGTCTTCCATTTTTTCATTCCTTTGGTTCTGTTTTATAATATCTTGATTTCTCATCAAGTCACTAGCTTCCACTTGCTCCAATCTAATTTTTAAAGTAGTATTTTCTTCAGTGGTCTTTTGGACCTCCTTTTCCATTTGGCTAATTCTGCCTTTCAAGGCATTCTTCTCCTCATTGGCTTTTTGGAACTCTTTTACCATTTGCGTTAGTCTACTTTTTAAGGTGTTGTTTTCTTCAGTGTATTTTTCAGCATTTTTTTGGGTCTCCTTTAGCAAGTCATTGACTTGTTTTTTCAGGGTTTTCTTGCATCCTTCTCATTTCTCTTCCCAATTTTTCCTCTACTTCTCTAACTTGCTTTTCCAAATCCTTTTTGAGCTCTTCCATGATCTGGGGACAGTTCATGTTTTTCTTGGAGGCTTTTGTTGTAGGCTCTTTGACTTTGTTGACTTCTTCTGTCTGTATGTTTTGGTCTTCTTTGTCACCATAGCAAGATTCCAAAATCTGAGACTGAATCTGGGTGCATATTTTGCTGCCTGGCCATATTCCTGACCAACTAACTTGACCCTTGAGTTTTTCAGCGGGGTATGACTGCTTGTAGACTAAAGAGTTCTATGTTCCAATCTTGGGGGGATATGCCAGCTCTGCCACACCAGCACTCCTCCTTCCCAAAGAACCCCCAACCCAGACTGGACTTAGATCTTCAGCAGGCTGTGCACTCCTGCTCTGATCTGCCACTTAATTCCTCCCACCAGGTGGGCCTGGGGCCAGAAGCAACTGCAGCTGTAGTTCTGTAGCTGCACCACATCTGCTGCCCCCGGGGCAGTAGCCAAACCACGAACTCCTTCCACTCCTGCAGCTTTTCCCACTAACATTCTCTGTTGTCTTTGGTGTTTGTGGTTTGAGAAGTCTGGTAACTGCTGGAGCTCACTGATTCAGGGCACTAGGGCCCGATCTGCCCAGCTCCTGGTCTGGTTGGTCTGCGCCACCCACGCTGGGCTCTGCTCTGCTCCCAGCTCCATGTGGGATAGACCTCACCCAGAGACCATCCAGGCTGTCCTGGGCTGGAGCCCTGCTTCCCTCTGCTCTTTTGTGGGTTCTGCAGTTCTAGAAATGGTTCAGAGCCATTTTTTATAGGTTTTTGGAGGGACCTGGCAGGGAGCTCATGCTAGTCCCTACTTTTCAGCTGCCATCTTGGTTCTGCCCCCCTCATCCTTAGCTCTTTTCTAGAACCCATAACTTGACATAGCAAGCTATGTTTTTTTCTAGCTCAATAAATGCCTTTCAAAATTTCCCTTTATTGGTTGAGACTCACTCAAATCAACAGCCCTGCTTTTATACAAGAGCTCAAACTCAGGGTAGGTTGAATAAGTACTATAAAAACATATGTTGATTTCTAAAAGTTTGAAAATCAGCATTTTACAAATGTTTACATGTGTTTATAACCCCACTCTTATTCTAGTTCTGTTTCCATGGGACTTGTATTTCATAAATGTTTTGGGCATAATTTACAGATTTGATTCAGTTAAAGTAGATGGCATTATTTAGCAAGAGCAAATATGATATAATACCATTTCCCCTTATAACCTAATTATAGAGCTACAAGTGATAAATCTATAAGATACATTTAAGATCAAATGACCAATTGTGCTTTGCTTATATAAAAATGATACAAATCAAAGAAGAATTTATATTGAAAGAGAGGAATAGTTGAGATTGTAATTCATATATGTAATTCATATTTACATATAAATAATCATGCGGACTCTCAAGAAATGCACAGCCTAATTACTTGCTTATTAACATATTGTTTATAAATGTAATTCTATAATTATAATACTGTGGTGAATCCATTTTTCATTACTATTTAAATAGTATGTTAAATTTACTATTTGAGTGCTGGTTTCAAACTGGGGTTTTCTTGTAAAGATGTACTCTTCCTAGGAATTTCAAGGATAAACTGAGATTTGTGTAACTTGAAGCTCTGTCAGGGCAAAGTTGAAAAAATCAATTATTTCTAAGAAATTATCTGGATACAAATTTAATTCATAAAACCTAGCTTGGATAACAAAGTTAAAGAATTAATCACTGTTCCATCCTCTTCCTCCAAAAGTAAACTGATAGAAGAATGTTTGATTAGGAAGAGTCTAGTGGTTTCACATGGCTGATAGAAACTGAAATATATAGCTCCCTCTTTTGATTTCTGCCACAGTGGATTTTGATTAGGAAAGGCAGCAGCTCTGACACAGGAGTTTCAGAGAAGAGATGCAAGAAATGAACTTCAAGGGTATGTATATTCATTCTCAATTCTCTGGGCTCAGTATTGCTCATTACTTCATGTGATAGAAGGCTTCACTTATCATACAATATGCTTCCCTCACAAGAACACTATTGAAAAAGGAGAGATTTACAGGGTTGTGTAAGCTTTGTGAACATTTAAAATAATTTTTTTACAACCCCTGCTTATCATTTTCTAGTTTTGTTAAATGGTCATTTAGCTATTATATGAATTCATTTGTTTTTATTTTAAATATTTTCAAGCTGCTCTAACATAACAGTTGTTTATAGTGCTCCAAGGGTATTTATTGAATATTAAATTCGTATGTGAATATGGAAAAACTGTAGTTATCTGTTTAATTTAGGATATATGTGTTTATGTTTGTTGGTAAGAAGAAATCAGTTGTTTCTTAATAATTAAGGTAGCCAATCAGCTTCCAGAAGGAGCTAAGCTACTTTAAAATTATTTAATACATATTATACAAAATATTGAATATGTAATGCATATTATATTTTTAAAAAAGGAGGCGACACAAACACTGGCAGAGAAGAGACAATACATATTTTTAGATGACACAATGTTTTACTTAGAAAACCCCAGAGAGTCAGCAAAGAACTAATTGAGATGATTAATAGTTTCATTAAATGGATAAAAAAACCCCAAATCCACAAGAATCATTAGCATTTCTATTCAGCACTTTAACAAAACAAAGGGAAGTGATGGATATTTTCAATTCAAAATTACTCCAATATGAATAAAATATCTGAGAATCTACATGACAAATTTATACTGGCATATATTATATTATATATTATGTAAATATGATTACAAAATGCTCTTTAGAGAAATGAAGGACTTTGAATAATTGAAGAGATAGTCATTGTTCAGTGTTGGGCAGTACTGACATAATAAATATAATAATATTACTTAAATTAATTTACTGATTTAGTGATCTACTAATCAAAATGACACAGGTTTACTTTATAGAATTGGAAAAACTAATACCCTTTCCCCAATCATCATGTAAATCTTCTGCCACATTGACCTCACAATCATCCCATCTCTTTAGTCTTCAGTTTATCCCATTCTGCTAGTTGATTCCCTGCTGCCTATAAACATGGTCAGATCTCCCCCATCCTTAAAAAAAATCCTCTCTTGTACCTATCATGCTCTTCAACTATTTTGCTATGATCTTCTGTTTTCCCTTTCTTTCCCAGCCAAACTCTTGGGGGTGGTGGGGAAAGGGACATTTTACACTCATTGCTTCTATTTTTTAATTCATGTCTTTATTGTTTGCAATCTGGCTTCTATAACTCGAGTGATTCTATTCTTTTTAAAGTTAGCAATGATCTCTTAATCACCCAATCCAGTGATCTTTTCTCAGTCCTTTTCCATATCTCTGTAGCATTTGATACTGTTGAAAATCTTATCCTCTTGGATATTCTCTCCTCCCTGGATTTTGGTTACAATGCTTTCTCTTAATTCTCTTCTAATCTCTCTGACCATGACTCTTCTTTCTTAATATTCCTTACTAGATCTCATCCATATTCTACTCTCTAACCATGGGTATACCCCAAGGCTCAGTCCTGGGTTCCCTTCTCTTTTCTTTCTGCACTTCTTTCCTTGGTCAACTCATCAATTACCATGTGTTCAAGTATCATTTCTACACAGATGACTCAGTATATATATATCTATATATATATGTGTGTGTGTGTGTATGCATATATAGGTATATATATGTATATATGTGTGTGTATATATATATATATATATGTATATATATATACCATCTTAGATTTTCTTTTATACTACAGTTCTGTATCACCAATTGAACTGTCTCACAGTTATCTCAAACTCAGTTTGTCCAAAGCAAAAAATATTATCCTTCTCACTAAGCTCAACCCTCTTCCTAAACATCTCATCTCTTTTTAGGGCACAACCATTATTTCATTCATCTAGGTTCACAACCATGGAGCCATCCTTAACCCCTCCATTCCTCTTCACTCCTTATAATCAGTCTCTTGCCAAATCTTGTCAGTTCTACCTTTACAACATTCATTATATTTTATCTTCTTCTCTCCACTCACATGGCTACCACCCTAGTTCAAGTCCTCATCATCTTTCACCTGGATCATTGTAGTAGCCTACTAATTGGTTATTCTGGCCCCGGTTTCTCCTCTCTTCAATCCACATAACTGCTAAAGTGATATTCATAAAGCACAGGTATTATAATGGCACTTTCTTGTTCAATAAACTCCAGGGTCTCTCTATTACCTCTAGAATAATATAGAAAATTCTTCTGTTTGGCATTTAAAGCCTTCATATCTTGGCTCCAACCTATCTTTTCAGCCTTAGTATACATTACTCCCACCGACACATTCTTCAATCCATCCTAACTGTCCTTCTTGCTGTTCCTCATCAACTCCATCTCTTTCAGTTCCAATATTTGTGCTTTTGCACAGGCTCTCCATCATCTCTAGAATGCACTTCCTTTTCATATGTACCTCCTGGAATCTTTAGTTCCCTAGAAACTCAGATCCAATATATGACCTTACTAATTCTTTTCTCAGATGCTAATATCTTCCTCACAATTGCCTTGCATTTATTTTCTATTGATGTGTTTTACATACACATACATCCATACATGTCTCTGTCTATAGAATGTAAAATCATTGAGAACAATGACTTTTTCAATTTTGCTTCTATATCCTTATTGCCTAGTCCTGCACATGCTGTACAATAGGCACATAATAAATGTTTATTCATTGACTAGTGTCAAAAATGATTTGTAGGAATGAAACTTTTAGAATCTCAAGCAGCAAAAGCAGGAATAATGGGGCATAGCAATTTCAGATTGCAAAACTATTTGAAAACTATAACTATGTAAACTTTTGTGGCAGTTCAAAAATGGAAAAGCATATCAGTGTTACATATTGGATAAGAATCTCAGTGCAATAAAACAGTAGTCTAGTGTGTGTGATAAACTGAAGTATACAAACTATTTGGAACCCCCATTATTTGAAAGAAAAATTTCTGGGAAAAATAGAAAGTAGCCTAGCAGAAGTTAGACAAGCATATTGAAAATTTGCCACAATAAATTCAAAATTGATAGGTGATCTAAAAATAAAATGTTATATTATAAAAATTTAGAGAAGAATAGGAGACACCTATCTTAATGATGACTAGATGGAGAATCCTTAAATGAACAAGGGATAGAAGTGATCATAGAAGATTTTATAAAATGAAAAGGCAAGATCTACCTCATGGGGTTTTGTAAAGATAAAGTGAAATAATGATATTTAAACACTTTACGAACCTTAAAGTTCGATGTAAACGTTAGCTCTTCTAATTATTAAAAATCTTTTGCATGAACAAAATCAATGCAGCCAGGAGAAGACAAATTATAAGTGGAAAAATCTTTGCATCAGTTATCTCTGATAAAAAAAATCTGGAATTCAATATATTTAAGCAATTGATAAAAGTGTCTAAAAATAAAAACCATTCTCTAATACATATGAACAGTCTTTGAATAAATAATTTAAAACTATAAATAACCTTATAAAGCACTCCAAATTACCAACAATAAGAGAAATGCTCATTTTAACAACTCTGATGTTTAATCTAATACCTCTCAAAGTGGCAAGGATGATAAAAAATAGAAATAGTCAATGCTGGAGGAGCTGGAGTAAGACAGGAATACAAATACATAGTGGGGCTGTGACAAAAGTATTTATAAATTGGCTCAACCATTATGGAAAACAATTTGGAAGTATGTGGGGAAAAAGTCACTAAGCTGTTCACACCCTTTGAGTTAGTGATCCCACTACCAGGCTATGCCCCTAGGTGCTCAAAGAGAAAAAAAAAGTCACACCTATACCAACATATTTGTAGTAGCACTTTTTTTCTGGCAACAAAAACATAGGCAAAAAGGGGGTAGCCATAAATAAAGCCATTGGAAATCATGTCAGATATTCAGAGAAGCATAAAACTTTTACAAACCGATGCATAGTGAAGAAAGCAGATCCAGGAGAACAATATGCACAATGATTATGCTAACAAAAAGAGGCAGTCAAACTCTGATTATTTATAAAGAGCAATCTTACTCCTGAAGAACAGATGATGCAATACACCTCTTTCCTCTCAACAGAGAGGTAGGAGATTGTAAGTATGAAATGTTGTTCATTATGGTGAATTTTGTTTAACCATTTTTCCTTGTTAGAAGTGAGGTTTCAATAGGCAAAAGTGATTGTAATGTAAAAATAAGAGGCATCAATAAAACTTATTTTTGTAAAAAAGAATAACAAAAGTATGTAAAGGGCAGTGAAATTTACTCAGACATGTCCTAGACAATTAAACGTATTTTACTTGGATGTATATCTGAGTCTGGATCAAAAATTCTCTTGATCAAACCAGTTAGGTAAACATATATATTTGTGTATATATATATGTGTATATATAAATATGTATGTTTATGTGTGTGTGTATATGTATGTATATTTTATATATATATATATATATATATATATATATATATATATAACACATCAGGGAGTGGTTCTGCCCTGCAGTTTAATTTAGAGGACCAACAAAGGCAATCTTCTCTCATCTTCCAGATAAAGTAAAAATATCTTAATTTAGAGAAAAATATACTAATTATATGAAAATAAAGCTTTGCTTTGATTCTAAAATAGTAGAGCTTCAGGGCAAAGCCATAATGTTACCAGAGCAGCAGGAGGCAGAAGCAGCAGCCCATTAAGCAAAGATACTTAAAGCCTAGCTTAGGAAAACAGGTCATTCACAAATTATTCATAAACTTCTTAAACTATCAGAGAACTCATTTAGAAAGTATTAGGAAGTGAAAAGCTTCAGTGAAGCTACAGAGTCTTTACAGATTTTTTTGGAAAGCAAATTGCTCTATAGGTTATTTTATAATTATATTCATTAGCCCATGAGTTTACAGGTTTTATGAATAAAAAGCTGGTCAGTAAAGAGGAGCTATATTTATTTAATTCTCAATAAATATCATGCATAGGCAATAAACAGCAATGCATAGGCAAGCATTAATAAAGACACGTGACCACCAAATAAGCACAATGTAGGCACAATAAAGTACATAGAAGGAAATAACTGTTGTATGGTTGTCCAGCACAGAATACATTGTGGATTATCCAGTATTATATTCCAAGATCCTATTATGTACTGGAGGGCTTTAAAAAGGATCTGTCTTATCCCTAAATATTATCCCTGTCCTCCTCTGTCCTTCTCTTCTACTATACTCTGTGCATTTCCATTCTATTGTTTAAAAAAAGCACACAAAACTCCTTTACCTTCAAACTTTTCATCCCACATTTTTTTCTATTTTTATGCCCTGATTGAAGCCTTCCTTCCCTTTGTAGACTTCTCATCCCTTGCCACCATTTCCAGTGCTATTTACCTTTTCTCTCATGCACCACTCTATCTCAACCCAAAGGGCCAGGAGGAGTGGGAATAATCCTTTTTCCTCATTTCCATTTCTAGGCTTTTCCTCTGTCTTCATGACCCAGAAACCTCTCTTCTTTTGAAGTTTGAACCATCTGATTATATAGACTCTCTATAGATCCTTGTTGGTGTCATCATTTGACTTTCAGGTATGTATCCTTTATTCTCATAGTCTTCTTGTCTGTCCTGATTTCTGACATCATTCTTTATCACTTCAAAATTCATATCCAAGCCCTTCTAAAGCTATGATCTCCTAGTTTATTACTATTTTAAATTCTCATGATTTCATTTTATTCTAGATCATTCATTCACAGGAATTGCCATGCTCTAGGCCTCTAAATTACCTGAACCAATCTAAGTTCAAGGTCTTACACATTGAATAAAATTCCACTTCCAATCATAATTTCTGTCCTTCTACCTCTCAACTCATCACTCTTCCTAAATCTGCTTTTTGTTCTCATAACAGCCTCTGGTCTCTCAATCTTTCTCTGTTCTTTCAGTCTGTCATACCTGTTCTGGCCTCACTTGCCTCCCTTCATGGTTCACTCTATATCCAGTCCAGTACAACAAAACCATTCTCTTCTTCTACCTTTCCTTTATTGAAAATATCGAGCTCCCTCATTTCACATCCTCCGCATCTCAAAACTTCTCAATGTCTTCCCATATTTTCCCTTCCTTTGTCCAGTCTGAAAGGGCCAGGGTCTCTCAATGCATCCTGGGCCATCTCCAGTCATCCTGATGAATATCTGGTCACTGGACCCAGATCCCTCTGGAGGAGAAAGTGAGGCTGGTGACCTTGCACAGCCCTACTTCACTCAAATCAAAGTCAACTGCAAGTCATGTCATCATTTCCCTGATGTCATGGTCCTCAAACACAACAACAACCTCATAGGATGAGGTGGTCTTTAACCTTGCCAAGGCTAATTACTCTGCTCATGCTCTTGATCTCTTTTTTTCCTCTCTTCTCCAGGAGTGTGTCCATCTCTATCTTTTCCTTTCTATTGGTTTCCTTTTTAACAGAACAGCTTAACAGTGCAGTAAATAGATCACTGGACCTGGAGTCAGAAAGACTTGAACTAAAATCTGGCCTGACCCTTACTAGCAGCATCACCCTGGGCAAGTCAGTTAAACTCTAGCTGCCTCAGTTATCTCACTAAAGTGAGAATACTCTTAGCATTTGCCTCTTAGGGTTATTGTGAAGATTAAATAAGTATTGTAAAGCTCTTTGTGAATTTCAAAGCATTATGTAAATACTAGCTGTTATTATTGCCTAAAAACACACATATTTCCCCTGCCTTAAAACTTTTCTTTGACTCTGCCATAGTCTCAAACTATCATCCTATCTCTGACCTTCCCTTTCACTGCTCAACTCTGAGAGAAAAAGTGGGAAAGCAACCTTCTTAATCTCTCTAACAGCAAGTGTTCTTCTCCTTCCTCAAATTTTCTGAGGGGCATTTTGTCTGGATCTCTCTTTTGCCCCGTCAGAAAATACATAGGATTATACTTGTTTGCATGCATGTTATATCTTCTCTAGTGGAATATTTTTGTATATATTTGTTTATTCTCTTCCACATTAGATTGTGATTCCCCACATTAAATTGTATCTTTGCCCTCTTTTTTATATCCCCAGCACTTAGTACAGTGCCTGGCACATAGTAGTTGCTTAATAAATGTTTATTGATTGATGATCTAGTCTCTATCTTTATATTTCTATGCAAGTCTTACTTCATTGTTTCATCACAGAATGAAGATAACCATAAAATCTCAAATTTTATGCCAATGGAGCATGAACTTTGACAGATTTCAAATATTGGTTCAGTCATTATTGAAATACCTCTCTATGATAATGAGTTTTATATTTGTTGTGACTCTAAAAACTAATCAACTATTTGCTATGAAGCTGTTATGATATATAGGTATGCATAAGTAGAAATACATATATACACTTAAATATGTGTATGTGTGTACGTATATGTGTGCATATGTATATGTATATGCTTTGTGAACCAATGGCATGAACCAGAGAATTATAAATTTTCCAATTGTACCCAATAAGTTATCTGCAAGACCTCAAAATACTTGATACTTATGTAATACGCGATTCTTGCATTTGATGTGGCTATACTCTGAAATTACATTTTACATAAAGATACTACAGGTTAAAAAAAGATTATAAAACAAATGCTTCCACCTGTGGGATTTATTTCCAGTTAAATAAGGGCTCTCATGGATAATGGTGTGTAATGTATTTCTTTCATTATAAAATGGATTCTATCGTAGATTTTTAAAAAAAGATTTTATAATTTTTGTTTTGTATACTACAGTTATATCTCAATATACTTCATTCCCATATGGCCATTGCTTGTCATAAAGAAAAACAGCTAACCTCAACTGGGTGTTATAATAACCACATCTTGATGTGTGGTAACTTTTCACACTTCACATCCCTTACCTACTACCACCTCACCCAAAAGGGTAGAAGTGTGGTCATCTGGGTTCAGCTGTCCTTTAGTGCCATTTTCATTTACATTATTATAGCTGTTATCTAAAATGGCTCCCTTGGTTCTTTTTTCTTAACTCTGTATTAGTCCACAGAAGTCTTAAAAATGTTTCTTAATAACTCTTCATATTCATTGTTTATTATTATATGTTAATATTGCATGATACTCATACTTTAAAACTTGTTCAGTCATTTTCATATTTATGAGCATGTATCTGTTTGCAGTTTTTGCTGCCCCCCTAAAGTTATGGATCTTATTCCTTGTTTCACAATATAAACAAGAGAGGAAATTTCTAACGGATGTTTCATAGCTTGGGGTCACCAAGGTAAGTGGATGGAGATACAAATAGAATCTTTACTTAACTGAGCTGCACTATTCAGCTGTTTTTGTCAATCAGAACAAATCAATGATACTTTAATTTTAGAACCATCATACTTTCCCATCTGCTAGGGTGTGTTATACAAAATGATTAAGTAGGCAAAGTTTTTCTTTGGTATTTCCTTAGCAATACATCCCTCCTTACACAATCTTATGAAAAAAGAACGCTCATATATTTTCAACATTTTAGTTATTTGAAGGCATTAACCATAATAGAGCACCAAAATAGTTTTTAAATCATTTTGACCTCTCTTCTTATCTTTCTTTTCTTGGTTTCTTCATCTTTCCATTTACTTTTGTTCTTTATCTTCTTCTCCAAGCTCACATAGAAGTCAAGTGACAGAGGAAGGATACAAATCCATCTTCTCTGACTCCAAATATAGCCTCACTTTGCCTTCCATTTTGTGTATAAATAAATAATTTTGAAATATCAAATGTATTAAATTAACAAATTACCTAACCATTGCCTCAAGATATGAATCAGTGGGATATAGGACAGTCACCTTTTAATGAAGTGAGAGAAAATTGGTAGAGACCGGAGTTTAAAGCAGATATGTCCAATAGGTTGCTAAAGAAGAGGGTTGAGTCAGTATAAAGGCATTGAATGCCTACCCAAAGGGGATAAAACAGATAAGCACCAAAAGGTGAAGTGGAGGTGGTACCCAAAAGAACCAATGTTTTCCCTAATTTTAAACTCAATATTCTCTATACCAACGAAGGAAGGCAATTGAAGCTGCTGCCATAGAGTACTTAGAGCTTGGTCAAACATTGAAGATGCCAAGATCACCCATTGCACCCTAAACCATTGCCAGTCATCTTGTCTTTTGTCTTGCCACAATGACTCTGGAAGAGAGAGTGGCCCTTTTGACTTTGCATAATTCTGTCTCACATAAATCTAATTCATAGGCAAGTTAAGAAGACATCACCCCATGATGTCATTGGTCCTCTTAGAAAATGAACGATCGACAACAACAACAACATTTGGAGACTACATAAATTCTACTGTCTAGAATATAATTCAGTAAGTTTATGTTTCAGTGAAATTAATAATACTCTTGATAACCTAAAACTGTTAATATAACTTATGAGTGGAGCTATCTTAAAATCAGAGCATTAAGGACTATGTCAAGTGAAACATTAAATAATATGACTGGCAATGAGTTCCCAACTGAAGTTACATAGAACCTACTCCAGAGTTCTGATTCTAGCACAGTTGGCTAAATATTTAAGATTATCTAATCAAATAGATAGCATAGTGCTATCTCAGCCCCAGTGGCTTCATGTGAGTTACTCAATTTGAAAAAATGAGTGCAGTGTTCCTCAATTTTCTTACCCTTGTCTATCGCATATTTAAATCCTCTAATACTATGAATAACTTAGAGTGGAGGACATTCCTGAATACATGGGCTCACTACCAACATAAATTATCTCTTCTTTCAATATCTTTTGATATTATTTTTTCAACATAAAACCCATTTTGGACATTGAGCATCTATTTCTCTAAGAAGGAAAATCCCTCTCCCTTCTCCTTCCAACACCTGCATTCACTATATTTTGGAGGATCATCAAATTCAACTTTTAAAGAATATCAGAATAATCCTGGTGAACATGGTATTAGATAGTTATGATGGGAAAAGTAATACCCACTTCTCCCCAGCACATTAAGACCAACCATATCTAAGTTTGGACCTGATCCAATTGTGAGTTTAGCCCAGGGGTGTGCTGGTGCCAGCTCTAACAGCTTGCAGAAATCATTAAATTCCAGTGTCAGCGTTTATACCTCAGAAATTGGCAACCTACCAATCAGGACTTAATTGATTTTTTAAAATTATCTGGTTTTAACATGATGTTAATAATGAAGATTAAACTTAAAAGTATGTGCACACATATTTTGTGTGTTCATGTGGGAAGAGGCTGATTGTTAAACATTTACCAGCACACCCTTGTATTGTTCTATAACCACTTCTTGAGTTTATCAAGAGTTCAAGGGAAGGGTCAGGGAATGATGTCATGATCAGACTGGAAGTCTTGGTAACTGTAGGCTACTACTATTATTATTATTAATAATAATAACTTTCATTTATACAACTCTTTAAGGTTTGCCAAATGCATATCATCTCATCCATTATCTCATTGGAGCCTCTCAACACCCTTGGTATAGCCAGTGGTGTAATAATCTTGAGCTACATATAAATTCATACTATTATTGGACCACAGGATTATGGATGACAGTATAGTGTAGTGGAAAAGTGTCGGACTAGGAATCAGGGGACTTAAGTTCTATTCCTTGCATATTTATCCACTTAGTGAATGACTGTGGGCAAGTCACTTAATCCTGTTTGCCTCAGTTTTCTCATCTGTAAAATAAGCTGGAGAAAGAAATGGCAAATCACTCCAGTGTCTTTGCCAAGAAAACCCTAAGTGGGGTCATGAAGAGCCAGACCCAACTGAAAAGAAAAACTGAATCACAACAGAAAATGACTGTACCTATGTGATGACGGGCATCTCCCCTCTTCATGTCTCAGTCTCCTTTTATGTGGAATGAGAGGTCTTTACTAGATTATATCTAATTTCCCTTTATACTACAAAGCTCTATGATTCAGGTACATTCAACAATGAAAGTTAATTTTTATTTTCCCTAGACATCATTTACATATAGGTGTGAACTATTATTACAATATATGCATTATGATACCTTAATATTATTATGCGTGAATCTGTGACACTCAGTTTTTGTGATGTGACATAGGTATGTGGGCATGTATACCTACACACATATACACACATATTTGTTCAAGTGTCTGAGATAAAGCATTTTGAAGACACTTAATCATCCCAATTATAATCTCACCCTTGTATTTAGTTCATTTTCTTATAAACATGAACAAAAGTCCATATACTTAAAAAATTGCTGCTCTAAAATGTTCACATTTTTCAAACATGAAATGGTAAAATTTAAAGTTATTTCTAATAACTGAATTGTACATTTTAAAATAATTAGCTGTCTTTTAATACAGAAACCAGACAGTTTTTTGGCATCATTTGACAGTAAAACTCACTGATATTCTTGTTTGTGTAGATATAATTAAAATCTAACTGACTTGTTTTGATCTCTGACATTTCTATTCTCCCACCAACTGGAATCCTGCATCTAATGTTTTATTCTGTAGAAACAAAACATATTAAAAATATACATATCATATCAATACAAATACAGGCATTTTTTGAGTAACATACCTTTATCTTCCCAACAGTTCATACTTATAAATGGACGATGATATACTGTCTATTCTTCTTGTTATTAATATTTTATATTTTAGTGCTTCCACCCTGGAGGGAAACCAATGTGTTCAGGGTCAATGGTGTTACTTAGTAGCCAGTGTCTTTCTCTTCCCCACAACCTCTTCTTTCTTAGGGTGAACACAATTGGCTCTTTTCTCCTTTCTTCTGTCTTTGACCACCTCAATTAATTTCACTTGAAGTGATATATTTCCTATGTCGGCCCAATTTTCTTTAACCCTTTTAATTCTCCTCTCTTTTCCAAACTTATTACATTGTCTCAGGGAAAATATATTCAGACTTCTAAAGCAACCAACTTTTCACATGTATACTTTGCATTCTACCCAGGTATAAGTAAGGATTGCCCATAATTTGGCTATTCATTATAGATTACAGCAAGGCTTCTTAGGAACGTACAATTTAAAACAAATATATGTACAAAAATATTTATAGCAGCTCTTTTTGTGGTGGCAAAGAACTGGAAATTGAAGGGATGCCCATCAATTGGGGAATGGCTGAACGAATTGTGGTATATGAATGTAATGGAATACTATTGTGCTATAAGTAATGATAAGCAGGCAGACTTCAGAAAAACCTGGAAAGACTTATATGAACTGATGCTGAGTGAGGCAAGCAGAACCAGTAGAACATTGTACACAGTTACAGCCACATCGTATGATGACTAACTTTGACAGACTTTGATCTTCTCTGCAATGCAAGGTTCTAAGACAACTCCAAAAGGCAAATGATGGAAAGTGCTGTCTACATCCAGAGAAAGAAATATGGAGTCTAAAAGCAGATTGAAGCATACTATTTGCTCTCTCTTTTTTGTTTTGTTTTGTTTTGTTCCTTCTTTCTCATGGTCCATTCCATTGGTTATAATTCTTTGCAACATGACTAAAGTGAAAATATGTTTAATATGAATGTATATGTAGAGCCTATATCAGATTTCCTGCTGTCTTGGGGAGGGGGGAGAGAAGGTAAGGAGAGAAAATTTGGAACTCAAAATCTTGTGGAACTGAATGTTGTACACTAAAAATTAATTAATTAATTTTAAAAATAAAACAAATATATAAATTTTCACATGTAAGCTTGGGGAAAAACTCAAATCAGGCAGCAAACCTATTTTAAGCTTAGCAAATACTTTTCTATTTTAAGAAGAGTTTGTATATGGCCAAGAGCTCTTGGATCGTGTAAAGTGATGAGATAGAGCCAATATGGTGATTTGAGCAGAACTGTTCCTCTTTACTCTTTTACTGCCTTTTTGCTAATTGCAGAGTTTTATTTCCTTAGTTATATAGATTATTGTACATGTTCTATTTCCTTCTGTGGAAATAATTTGAATATTTCTGGAGAAAAGCAAATGCTTTTGATTTTTAAGTCTATTGATAACAGGAACAAGAAGGATTGAAATGTGAACTGAGAAAGTCCTTAGATAAGTTAACATTTCAGTTGGTTGGTAGATCCTTGAATTTTTATGGCAATCATTAGTGACCAAAAAAATCAAGTAATACTTAAAGAACTTAAAATCATATGGAAAATGATTAGTTATTGTTGTGTTCCAGTAAAGTATAAGCTCCTTGAGAACAGGGACTATTCTGTTTTTTAATTTCATCCCCAGCACCCAACAGAATGCCTTGAACATAGTAAGCATTTAATAAATATTTACTGCATCAAATATTTGTTGAACATGAATGACTTTATAAAATATCTGAAACTTTCCAGTTATTAACAGTTTGGGTCTTTCTTCTTTTTGTGTGTAGCATATTCCTTATTTTCTATTTTTTCTTCCTGTTACTACCTTGGTACATTTTCCCCTTAGACCTTTTTCAGCTTGCTTTCCCTCTAAATTTCCTACAGTGTTTAATTCTAGGGGGGGAAAGTTTATTTTTTCTTTAAGACCATTCTTTTTTCATCTCTCTTCACAACATTTTTCTTATCTGATTCTGCCTCCTTTTTCAATTTAATATTTTCCCTTCAGTATTTCCTATCTGTCCTTCATTTCCCCTCATATTCCCTATCTTGCCTCCTCTCCCCAATTTCTTTTTCATTCATTCTTCTTCTCTCAAAATTCTACCTTTTTTCCTTCTCTGATTTCATACTCATCACCCAAACTTTCATCTGACCCACCATTCCCATTGAACTCCATTTTATTCCTGTATATCTGTTATATTTGATAATATGTGTATGTAGATATATATTTATCAAAGATATGCCATTATATATATGTGTGTGTATATGGGTGTGTATGTGTATATACATTTATACACACACATACATAATTTATATATATACATATAGGTAAAAGACCCTAGGAAATATGGTCTTTTTAATATGTGAATTATCTGGAAAATTCTAGGAAAACATTTGTAACTATACAAACTGTTCCCTTTGTTTAAGTAGAATCTTTATAAAATAATGCCATTGGAATGATCTCTAAGGTTCCTTCCAACTTTAATTTTCTATGACTTAGGAAGGTATGATACTCTTTATATCTTTTTCTTCTATAAATTATTGCTAGCATAGAAGAAATGGCCTTGTTTTTCCCCTGTTCAAGTGGGGCTGATCTGTTTACAGATCTCTGTTTTATACTTCTGCTGATGGAACCAATCAGCAGTAACCATTAGGGCTAACCTGTCTGAGCCTTTTACCATTTTACTCCAAGTGCCATTATTTCATACTTGTGCCTATGTGATGTCAAGACATCCAATGAAGCTCCTAGAGGAGTCAGTCATCAAAATGTTCTGCCTACACAATTGTTAACAAGCCAGTTTAACTAAATTGAATGGAGTAACTAGATATTTGGTAGTGATGTAGAGACAGACTAGGAGTCAAAGCAAAAAAGATTACCTTGCCTGGGATACTGTACAAGAAGGATGAAGACTTTTCAGATGATAGATAGCTCTTCTGCCTGTGTTAGTTACAGTTATCAACCACAAATCATGCCTTGCTTGGGAGCCCTTATTTGTCCCCACCAGTGAGGGTAATAGAATTTAGAGCTGGAACTCATTTTAAAACAATTTATTTTTCATATATATATATATGTATATGTATATATATATATTGTTTATTTATTGTTGTCTTTTGTTTTTATTCCACTGTTATTCCCCATCCCCCACCTTGGAACTATACCATGTAACAAACTAAAACAATAAAAGAAAGCCAACTGAGGCAGCCACTACCTTTCCACCTCTCTTTTGAAATTAAGAAAGTGTGTTTCATTGTCAGCTTTCTGGGACCGAGATTGTTTATCACAATTCATTAATGTTTAAATGCCTTAGAATATTTTTATATTCTTATACAGGGTGTTCTAAACTCTGGACACATAGGAAATGTGGAGTTATTGAGTTATTACATCAAGTTTATGTGGATCTTGCAAAGAGCATCAACCTTTGCATCACAAGTGATGGAAATCATATTGAAGATTTTATTTGTTAATATATTGAGTTATTACATCAAGTTTATGTGGATCTTGCAAAGAGCATCAACCTTTGCATCACAAATGATGGAAATCATATTGAAGATTTTATTTGTTAATATTCCAATTAAATAAAATGTTGTTGAAAATTTCATTCATTTCATTTCTTGAAAACATGCATTTTTGCCTATGTGTCCAGACTTTAGGAACACCCTGTAGTAATTGTCTATATTGTTCTCTTGGTACTGTTTCCTTCACAGTATCATTTCATAGGGATTTTCCCAAGTTTCTCTGAATTTCCTTTTTTGTCATTGGTCACATTCATGGTCTTTGAACTTCTCAGTGATAGACCACTCCAAAGCCAAGAACTCCAATTTGTATATGGGAGTATTTGTCACTATATCCTTTCCTGGAAAATATAAGTTTCTGGTGACTGTCACTGTTTTGAGATAGGATTGCTTCTAAACCAGTCTCAGTTTATGGATCAAAGTGCTTGTTCAAGTCTGCATAGGTCCAGCACTGGTATATGTGTGATGCAATTGACCAGCTCTTTGAAAGATTGTACACACTTCTCATTTGACCAATCTCTAGAGGTCATTGACATGATTAGATCAAATTGAGCTTTTTTGGCCTTTTGCTTTTCATTCTTTCTAATTAAATATACACAAGTGAAATAAGAGAGGTTTAGCAATGACAGCATGTCTTCATAAATTTGCAATAATAGTCACCAAATCCTCAAAGAGACTTTAATTCATTTAGGTTCATTAGATATGGTCAGGTGGAAAACAATTCTTTTTTATATAAATTTATTTAGTTTTAGTTTTCAACATTCACTCCCATAAGTTTTAAATATTCTCTACCTCCCTCCCCTGCCTCCTTCCCAAGATGGTATGCAATCCAATATAGGCTATATATATATATATATATATATATATATATATATATATATATATATACATTCTTATTAAATATATTTTCACATTAGTGATGTTGTATAGAAGAACTAGAATGAATGGGAGGAACCATGAGAAAGAAAGAACAAAACAAAGCAAAAAGAGAGCAAATAGCATGCTTTGATATGCATTCAGATTCCATAGTTCTTTCTCTGGATTTGGATGGCATTTTCCATCATGAGTCTTTTGTTGTTGTTTTAGGTCTTTGCATTGCTGAGAAGAACTAAGTTTATCAAAGTCAGTCATCTCATAATGTGGCTGTTACTGCATACAATGTTCTCCTTGTTCTGCTCTCTTCACTCAGCAAACAATTCTTTCTTCTTTAGATAACTGATCACTACCTATTGGGCCAGTGTGTGATCCACATATTTGACAAAGCCTTTGTAAAACTGGCCTTTGTCAATTGAGTATTAGACCACTCCTAAAAAGTCTTACACTTTCCTTAGTCTTTCCTTGTGTTTTAACCAACTTTTTTCCTCAAAGAAAATGTGAGCTAAATATATTAGAGTTATAAGTATTCATGTCTCCAACCACCTTTTTCATAAGCCGTTGAAATGTGAACAGCATCCTTGAGATTCCTTGGGGCATACATTTAAACTTATGGACTCCCACATGGCAGATGAAGGTTATCGTCTTGTCTTTCTCTTCCATAGTAATCTGATAGGATCCACTCCATAAGTCCAATATTGAAAACCACTGGCTGGACAATGGTTCGGGTAGTTTTGAGTTCATGGCATGCTTCATTGGTCCACCTTAATTTTCTTGTTCAATGTCTTGTAAACACATCCAGATCATTCCAATTTTCTTTTATATTATCACTCTGGGAAAGGTACAAATATGTATAAATATAATATATTTGTATTGTGTTATTAATAGTATAAATCAATTATTCATAATTTGATAATCATCAATAAGTATGGTTAATTCTCATTGTTTGGTTAATGTTATTAATTAATATCATTACTACTATTAGAATATGTGTTATATATAATTTTAAGTGTTATTGTTGTCTTTTGTTTTTATACTGCAGTTATTCCCCATATACTACAGATAGATAGATAGATAGATAGAGCTTTCAGATGGTTTCTGTGTTTTTTTTTAATTAGAGGGAAACCATTTGAGATTATTCTTAAAAAGATACAGTGTGTTGCCCTTTCAGCAAATTCCTTATTCAATTCATGCATTGAGAATGCAATCTTCCTTTCACCAAATTTCTTCTTCAAAAGATACTTTCATTCTTCAAGCAATGAAGGGCCACCAAAGTCCAACTTTCTTGAATCTGCTATTGAAATAGAAGAGTCAGTGCTTTTTTGATGTTCTCTCTGTTACTACTATCTGCTTTGTTACACACACACACACACACACACACACACACACACACACACACATCTATATTTTAGGATTTCATCTTCCCAAAGTTTTCACCACAGTAAGGCTGTCAGTGTCTACATATTACACCCTAGGTTATTGTCATCAGTATTTTGCCCATTCTTTGAACAGACTGGAGTTGATCCCAATCAATGATGACACACCAGAGATGTTTGTTGAGTCTAGATACACAAGAGCCACATAGTGTACTTTCTTGCTGATACCCAAAAGTTTCTTAAAGAACATCAATGTAGTCCAACTATGGGTAGTTAGTTCTTACTCAGTATGCAAAGATTTCCTTCATGTGTAGAATAAAGGGGCAAATTTGCAAATGTCTCCCATTGAATGGCTGGAATATAATCATCACTTAGGATCCAACTCAACAGAACATTCTATATCCTTAATCACTGTTGCACAGGGTCTTATAGATTCAGGTAGAAAGGACCCAGGCACAGTAGGTGGTATTTTTTTAAGTCTAGGGCCATTGTCACTCTGAGCATTTTCCCATGTTTATTTTTTCGGTCAGTCAATATGCATTTATTAAATACTTATTAAGTGCCAGGCACTGTGCTAAGTGCTGGAGATACAAAGAAAGGAAAAAGACAACCCTTGTTTTCAATGAGCTCACCATCTAATGGATAACACAACATGCAGAAACTACATACAGATAAGCTACGTACAAATTAAGTTAGAGATAATCAATAGAAGAAAGACAACAATAAGAGGAACCAGAAAAGGCTTCTCATAGAAGATAAGATTTCACCTAAGACTTGAAGGAAGTCAGGGAAATCAGAAAGTGGAGATGAAAAGAGAGGGTATTCCAGACATGAGGAACAACCATTAAAAATGCCCAGAATTTGGAGATGATGTCTTATACAAGTAACAGCAAGGAGGGCCAGTGTGACTGGATTACAGAATATGTAGTAGAGAGTAAGATGCAAGAAGATTGAAAAGGTAGGAGGAGGCCCTCGTGTGAAGGAGTTTGAATGCCAAAAATATGTTGTATTTGATCCTGGGGTTATAGAAAGCTGCGATGGTTTCTTTGATAAGGACTTGGCATGGTCAGATGTGAGCTTTGGGAGGATTGATCTGACAGCTGCGTGAAGGCTGGACTGGAGTGGGGAGAGACTTGAGGCAGGGAGACCAAACAACAGCTATTGCAATAGTCCAAGTGTCAGGAGATGAAGGCCTGCAGCCCAATGATGGTAGTATCGGAGGAGAGAAGACAGTGTCTATGAGAGATTCTATGAAGTATTGAGCTTCCCATATACTAATGTCTGATCATGCTCTTAAGGGCATTTAGCACACATGTGACTGATCAGTCTTATAACAAAATAAAGCTCAATTTCTTTAGCTGTTCTTATATGAAGCTGCTCCAGTTGTTGATCTACTTATAAGGAATGAAATAAGCATTTATTAAGCACCTGCTGTATGTCAGGCACTGTGCTAAGTACTTTATAAATATCTCATTTGATCCTGGAGGTAAGTGCTATTATGATCTCCATTTTACAATTGAGGAAACTGAGGCAAGCAGAAGTTAAGTGACTTGTCCATCACACAACTAGTAAGTTTTCCTATTTCCAGGTCCAGCTCCATCAACTGTGCTATGTGGCATCTACTTCCTTCTTACCACCGATTTGACCTCAAACCCTTGGTATATTATTTTGGCTTTACCCTGTGGATATGATTTCTTGTCTCTACAATATACTACATTTTCTACCTTGAAAGCTTGGCCCAGTTCCTAGTCCTAGCACCTCCTGCTCAGTCCTATTTTAATGACTCCCTCCCACACAAGGATCCTGCATTCAGCATATTCGTGACCAGCCAGTTGTATAACAAAAGACAGCGCAACTTCTTCAGCTGTTCTTATATTAGTCTTGTTCTCATATTAGTGTGTGGCCTCTGGTCCCAAGACCCCTTTCTCTTCTAAGAAAAGTGACTTTAGCCACTTAGAAGTGCACTTGTTTTAACCTTGTGCAGTAGAGAACAGTATGTGGAATCCAAGTTAACCTCTTATTTGATTTCATTGACCTACACCCAGGAAGATGTCTTGGAACTCTGTGATACCATGCTTCCATGTGCTAGCTTATTCTCCCTTCTCTTTGACTCTTCTTTTGTATGCCTGATCAACAGTACTTGTTCTGTCTACCTAGGGGACAGTCATTGTCCTTCCTGCAGCTATTTTGGTATCTATTGGAAGACATTACATACAACCCATGAGATCTCACATTAAACTGGAATGAGTACCATAGATACCTCACTCTTTGTGGCCTTCTGGAGTAGCTTCTCAGTTCTTGACATGATGCAAGAAACCTTTTCTCTCTCCTGCTGGAGAACACTTAGGAAGTAAAAATAGGTGATCCCTGTCAATCTACTCAACCTGGCACACTCTGCATTATCAAAATGTCTATCCAGCACTTGCAAGGATTCAAATACTAACACAGGGGCAGCCACATTTTTAGGACCAATGATTCTACCAACAGTCACAATGTTTCATGGACCCGTCTGAGTCTACTGAATCTTGTAAGCTCCTTGAGGGCAGGCACTATGTTGATTTCATCCTCGTATCCCTAATACTTGGTGTAGTGCATTGCACACTGTAGGCATTTAATAAATGCTTGTTAATTTAACTGTGATATTGCACTTGATTTCCCAGTTCAGAGTCTATTTCTTGTGTATCTCTTTAATTTGTTATTGTTATTCTGGGCTTTGGATGTTGACCCTTGGCCTTCATACTTGTACTTATTTCTGGTTTGGATCTTGAGATGCTGACGCTAGTTTACCTATTTGAAATCTTACAGAATCATAGTATGTTAGAGCTGAAGCAATATTAGAAATCAACTAGTTTAATCCCTTTTGTACATGTGAGGAAGCCGCAGCTTAGATATGTGAAATGCCTTATCCAAAATCACATGGCTAGTAAGTATCAGAGGTGGTCTTCAAATTCAAATTCAAGTCTTCTGATCCTAAATTTAAGGTTTTCTTCCAAACCACACTTTCTCTCTACTTTGCTTAATCCCTTTATTTTGACCCCCATCAATGTATTCAAATTTTGCTTTGCCTCTTACCATCTAATTGATCTCAAACCCTGGAATATTACTTTGATTTCATCCTCTGGATTCATGAAACTCTTATAATGATTCTCCCCCCCCATACTGTATTGTTTAGCTATTATTTTTTGTCTCTACATGCTTTGTTACATGCTCTGAAGACATAGACCAATTTTTAGTCCTGCAACCTCTTGGTTGGCCCTATCCTAATGTCCATCAGGACCCTGTACTGGCAGCTGCCTTTGCCATCCAATGGAGAGGTTACTCATGCCATCATGTGGGAAGAGATTGATTTTTTCCAGGGAAATCCATACACTCAAGTAATTGAGCTATCATCAATGTCACCTTGAAGCACACAAATGGAAACATATATGGGAAAGATTGCACTGTAGGTATAATTCAGTACTTGTTAGCAAAAACTATATTTTAAACTTTAAACTTACTAGATTATCTGAAATTTTTTATTAACAAGAAAATCCAAGCAGTCACCAGGGCTTCTAGGCAGTATATATAAACTTAAGGGAAATAAATGCTCCCTCTTCTGGAAAGGTCCAATTAATTAAAGTTGATTCACTAATTAGGTTTCATATGAAACAGCAAGCTGGCAGTGAACTTTGCTTTTGTCCTTATTTTCTATGTTGTCTCTCTAGAGATATAATGGGGAGAAGGGCTTTTCTCCTTCCCTTGGAATTCTGTTGTTTCCTATTCTTCTTTTGTGTTGTTTTCTAGCATTGTAGACACACATACCACCAAAATCTATACTATGAATTTGTCCAGCTGCTTGCCATACTATGCCAGAAGTGAGGTTTTTCTGCAGTTCACATTGTAAGAGATAACTGTGTTGTTTGAAAATTATTGCTGAGAGATTTGGAATTTTTAACAGAAATTTCGTGATACCAGAAATATCTCTGTAATGAGCAAATCACAATAAGCTATCTTCCATTTTCTAGTCAAAGTTGGATTTTTCAGTGATTAAACAACATTGTTTGGCTATGGGACTTCAATTACCTTCCCTTCAGGTGACGCCTTTTGATGGTGTCTGAAATGAACCAGGACTATTCTTGCCAGAACCATCAAAAGATTGGTCAGGAAGAAGTGACTGTCCTAAAACTCTTTAAAGAGCTGATACCATTCACCTCTCTTCTCGTTCTCTCTCCTTTGCTTTCATCTCTGTCTTTTCTCTCTCTCCTCTGTCACTCTCCCTATTTCCTCTTCTCTCTCTCTCTCCATTTCTTCCTCCTTCATCTTATCCATCTTTCCTTTTTTTTCTCTTTAAGATGGCTCATCACTGTGTACTTCATGAAGCCATCTTCCTTTCCTCTTCCAATTTTATATTAACACAAACTCAGTCATTGTTTGGGCCCTGATTGACTCAGAGTGAATGTAAATAGTAATTATTTCTGTTTTGGCCAGAAAACCTGAGGATCTTCCCTTCCCAGGTTGTTGTTTTTTTAGCAAGTAAAAGAGGTCATTCTCCTCTTTTCTTACTTAGCCTTAATCACTGAATGAGGTGTTGCCTCAGTCAAACTGAGACTTAAAGATCTTAGCTTAAAAAGGCCAAGATCTCCCATTGGATCTGGGCTCTCTCCAGTAATTCTGATCTATGTCTTGCCACTGGACCCAGATGGCTCCAGAGGAGAAAGTGAGGCTGGTAGTGACTTTGCACAGCCCTCCCTCATTTAAATCCAATTCACTTGCTTGTCATGACATCACCTCCATGATGTCGTTGTCCTCTTTGAGAATGAAGGACAAACAACAACAACACAATCATATATACAACACACATATGTTGTATTAATGCCTCTTTAAGGTCCTAAAGCTTGCTCCTCCATCAAAATTTTATGCCTTTTAGCAGTCTTGATTTGCTAATGCTTTCATCTTTGCCTTAGAACTTCCATAAGGGTGAGAATTTATTGATGTTACCAATCTTTATTTCTCAGCTTTAATTAGATTCTCTTGTCTATATAGTAAAACCTACCTACATTCTATTTGACTCACTTCCATGAAAGAGATAATTTGTTTAACAATGTACTATATCTTTTTTTACATATACTATCTCTGGCCAGATAAATAGAAAGTGCTCAAAAATATTTGTTGAATGAGTGAAAAAGTGAGAAATCAGGGGGGTGGAATGCCCTTGCTTCTATAAACTGCTTAGAAATCATCATTCAAATTTCATTTGATTGGATATAAATTATAAAGCAGAGAAAATGATGGATATTTCCAATTCCAAATAATGATCCCTTACTCTTGGCTCTAAACAGGAAATCCTCCTATCAAATGTGTTCTATCTTATTTGGCTCGTGGAGCTGAAAGTCTTGTGTCTTTTTATTGATTAACCTCTGAGACTGGTTGGATGTCTAAGATGTATCAATCTCAATTATTAAAGAGGGATTAATTTGTTTATTCTGGGGCAGGTTCCATTCACTCCTTTCTAAATTTATTACACTTCTCAGCTTCATCCAAAAGTGAGAGATGAATGGCCCTTGTTTTGTTAACAGGTTACACTAATTTTGCTTTGGATGTACAATAGGGAATAGGATTGAGAAATGCAGACTCTAACTCATCCCCCAAACTAATGTTAAATATCTAGTGCTAGTAAATGAGTGGATAGAAAATAGATAGATAGATGTCCAAATAATTTGTTGAAAGATTCTCAATAGCAATTCCACTCCTTTTCCAGCTGCTGGTTTTAACTAGGCCATTATTTGGGATGATAAATTAGCGTTAACAATTTTCTTAATTTTTACTTAAGACCCCTCTTTAGTCTGGAAAATTCCCCATTTCTTTTTCCCTCTTCACCACTCTGCTTCCTCCTCAAAAGGTATCCTCCTTTCCTGTCCAAGGCTTTATTTTCTCATCTGTCTTTGGAATTCTCTTAACAATTTCAATACTTTTGCTGACATAGAACATAAGGTCCTTGAGGGCAGGGAGTGATTTTATTTTTGTCTTTATATCTCTACCGCTTAGTACAATGTCTGGCACACCGTGCAACTAGACCAGTGACTTTATTAGTCTAAGAAATTGCCAGTAACGAAACTCCCTCTATCAATGAAGATCAATTCTTACTCAGCAGCTTATGGTATTAAAATCCTACTGGGCACGGTTGATACTTACAATGTCCATTTAATGGAATTGAATTGAGTTGTATTGTCTTCCTACCCACCAGAAAGATGACCATTTAGATGTCAATATTGAAGGGCACAGAATTACCAGTTTGTTGTAAGCATTCCTGGCTCCTATAGGCAGAGGGGAGGGCAGGCAGAGGACAAAGCTCTTGTTTGGTTTAGTGAGACTAAGGGGACTGGGCACAAGCAAGAAAAATATATAGGAAAAAACATCCTTGCTGGTTATTAGAATTTCTGAAATCATGCAGAGCTTCTGAGAATCTTCTCAAGGCATTTATTCCTTGAAAAATTCTCCTGAGACTGTCAGTTGGTCAACATATGTTGAGTGTCCTTTGTATTCTGAAAAAAAAAATACAAACTATTGAATAATAGAAGTAAGAGAAGTAAATTGAAATTACACCTTACCATTCTAAATCCAGTTCTGGGAATATCTCATTTGGACTTGCCTTTCCAAACAAAGGAAGCAGGACTGAAAGCAACTCTTTAATTTAAAAGTGAGGTGAATGTCCACATCATTGAGTATAAGACACTATCTCCCACAGGAAAAGGATATATTTAGTGGGGTAACTCTACACAAATCAATTTGTAAGAAATTGCCAAATTCAGTCAAAGAGGTTCCTTTGAAAATAGTCTGGGAATGACCACTTGCAAACCCATTGATCAAATTCCACCCCTCCCCCACTTCTTTGGCCACTCCCCACACTGGTTTGGGTGTGTAGACACAGACGGAAATGGTGGAAATGGACGGAAAGCGGAAATGGTGGAAGATTTAAACCACTTTGCTGCCAATGAACCTCTGGACTGAAAAGAGCATGAAACAAAGAAATCTCTTCCATTTGCATTAATAGATGCCTGATCCATCCCCTCCCCACCTTGCCACTAGGCAAGGCCAGCATAGAACAGGAAGAGAGTCTAAAGGTTCCATTTGGAGCCACCACTTTTAAAAGCCTTCAAGAAGAATATTCTAATATTTCCAGGGCTATTTACACCCTATAGGTGCCTGTTTCAAGTCACTCTAGACTATGCTATAGCATGTCATAAATAACCCCAGTGCATTTATAAATCTGACATTAAAAATGTGTGTCTCAAAATATCTCGTGTGTCCCTCAGCCGTGTCAGCATCGAAATAATGTTTGGTATTTGTTTATTTTCCTGGACCACCCCATGAACCTGGGGGAAACATGTTAGGGGAAAAAAATATAGCCACGCCAACTATTCTGGGAGATACACGAGCCCCTCCATGTTTATCAGGTTGAGGGCACTGTATTTTGATGTCAATAAGCAATTTTTCCAGCCCGGTCTCCTGCCCGACCCTTTTAATCCATCAATATATTATTAGAGATAAAGTTGGTGGATGCCTGCTGCAGTTAGAAGATAAATGACATCTCTGAAGTCAGGCATTAAAGAGTAGATTAAGGCCTTGTGACACCGTTTTCAGTGCTCATCTGTGCACTTCTGTTCAACCTATCACACTGAGTGACAAGAAAGAAAAATAATGAACTGGGCCAAGGGAAGAAGAAGAAAAAAAAGGCAGAAAAAGAGAGAGATTTTTTTTCCCCCTAACACACAAACTACATCAGTTCACACTCGGGATTAGACTGCATTTAAAGAAAGGGGGGAAAAAAGAAAGAAAGAAAGGGAAACGGGGGAGTGAGAAGGACAGGAAAGGGATGACTCTGTAAAGATGAAATAGGGAGAAGAGACATTAGAAACAAGAATTTCTTTTCTGTTTTTTTTTTTTTTGGTCCAGGTGGCTTTGCTTTCTTGTCGCCCTCCCCCTACCTTCTCCCACCACAGGATTGACCTAGTTGGTGGGTTTTTTTTTTGAAAATTTGCTGTAGGTGTATTCTGGAATCAACTCAAACCCCTATTTAAGAGTGCTGACATAAATCTTTATAAGATGCTGTGCTCAGTCCTAAATCTTGGTGAATCATGTTCTTCTAACCCTTCCAAAGGATTTCTTTCACACCACCATCATCTGTCTTAATGGAGCTATTAGACCATTTAAAAAAGTATCTTGGTCTCAGTTTCTTCATCTGTAAAATGAGGGGATTGGACTTGAAATCTGTTAAGATCCACTGCTTCTCTAAGATTCTAAGTTATTGCTTTAATAACGATGTGATTTATAAACTGCACAAATACAAATGGTGAATTCTCCCCAGAAAAAAAAATAATACTGTGTAGGAGCTGGGAAAACAAAAGGATTTCAAGGACAATGCAGAGGCTGTCATCTAGTGAGAAATTTCTTTGAAGGCTATGGAAAGGTATTCTATCACTAGTCCGGCTACAGATAAGTCTCAAACTTTTTCAACCTCTAACTCCATAACCATTAAATGGGGAAAACAGCATCTGCCTCACCTAACTCAATAAATTCTTTTTTCCTATGAAGTGTGTTTTTCTGAAAAATCTTCTTGCTTTCCTTGGTTTCCAGTCTCATCTCTCCATTTGTGATTCACAAATCTGTCCTTTTCCATGATCACCAGTTCTTCTTTTCCAATTTTCAGCTAGACATATTTACCTAGATAATATGTCTTCACATCAAATACACAATGTTTAAGGGCAGCTAGGTGGCACAGTGAGTAGAGCACCAGCCTTGGAGTCAGGAGGACCTGAGTCCAAATTCGGCCTCAGACACTTGACACACTTACTAGCTGTGTGACCCTGGGCAAGTCACTTAACCCCAATTGCCCCGCCTTCCCCCTCAAAAAAAAAAACAAAACAAAGCAAATACACAATGTTTAAAACCACAATCTCCATCTTCCCTCTCAACTGAGTTTCCCTCTCCTGATTTGCACTTACCACCATAGTGATGGTCACCCACACTCAAAACTTTGGAGGTATTTTTAATTCTCCCTCTAAATTAAGGGAAAAAATTTCTCAGAGTACTAATATAAGAAAGAATATCTGTTCCTTTCCATTCCAACTGTCAGCAGGTCATCAGTGTCTCACTCTTGGATTACTGAAATATTTGCCTTCTCCCCTTCAGTCTCTTCCTTATCTCTAAATTGCTTTTTATATGTTGCCTAGTCTTGCTAAGACACAACTGTGGTCATATTACTTTTTTCCTCAAAAAACTTTAAGAACACTGAGTTTAGTATCAGAAGATTTGGATTCAAGTCCTACCTTTGACATTAACTAGCTATGTAACTGTGGGTAAGCCATTTAACTTCTCTGATCATCAGTTTTCTCATGTGCAAATGGTGATATTAAAACTCTTTGGGTACTTGTGTAGCAGCAGACCATTGGAGGTCAGGCCCCTCTACATCATGATCCCTTTCTGTCTGTCTGTCTCTTTTCATTGCTCTATTTCTATCTCTCTATTTGTCTGTCTCTCTGTTTCTGACTCTGTCTTTCCATCTCTGTCTCTTTCTGCCTCTCTGTCTTTCTCCCTCTCTGTTTTGATCTCTTTGTCTCTGTCTTTCTGTCTAGCTCTTGATTCCTATAGTCTTTTTCTCTTTCAGTTTTTCAGAACTCCTTAACTCACTACTCACCTCACGCTCTTCTCTTTTAGATGAGAAGAGAAATAACTGCCCTTTCACACCAATCTAGCCTCACTATTCCCAGAAGGCCTAGTGACAAGGGACGAGGCTTTTATTTCTGTCAGTAGAAACTAGTCTATAGTACCTCACCACGTTCACCTTGCTGATCTCAGAGAGATGCTAGTAAGAAAACACTTTGTGAGCCATGAAACACTATATAAGCGTGAGTTATCATTAGTTTCCTCTTCCTCCTTACAATCATCCACTAAAGTCCTTTTCTAGTGCCTTAGCTAGATGTGTTGTCAGAATCTATATCAGAGAATGTAGGTTCTAATTGTTCCTACCCTGCTGGAATAGGCCCAAGTGCAAAACAGGCAGTACTTCTGCAGGCCAAAGACCAGCCTAGGTAAGTGGTGGCTAAAAGTTGAGGAATTTTTTGAACATAACGATTCTGTAAGACTGAGGAGGGCTTGAGGTTTGTAATCAGTGGAGCAATTATCCATACAAATGAAATCCTGGATCCTTGGAATATTGAAGTAACAATGATGATGAGGATGACGACCACCACCACCACCACCACAACAACAATGTTGACATGCATCCTGTCACTCCCAAAACTAACTCCTGATTCCTCAGCCAGATACCTGAGGCTTTCCAAAGGGAGACTTTGACCTACCTTTTCAGCCTTATCTTGTATTGCTGCCTTACCAGAAATGGGTGCTCTAGACAAACTCTTCTACTTGTCATTCCCTAATTATCCCCTGTATCTGCCTGTCTCTTGTCTTTGCTTAGGTGACCCTTCCATCTACAATTCCCCCCTCCCCAAATCTCTGTCTGTCAAAATTCTATCCACCCTTCACATACTTCAACTTCTAACTGTTCAAGTATCTTTCCCTAACTATAACTGACAGAAGTGATTTCTACACCTCTTGAAAGACTTCCACAGAATTTTTCTTACAATACACAGCATTATAATTATTTTAAAACTGTTCCTTGAGCACAGGAAAAGTCTTAAATATCTTGCCATTCCCATTATATTGAGAATAATACTTTGTATATTATAGGCATCTTAGAAAGCAAATATTTGTTGAAAACAATAATAACAATAGGTAACATTTATAAACTGCTTTATTGTTTGCAAAGTGCTTTATATATTTGGTCCTTATAATAATATTGTGAAGGGAACGCCATTACTCTTTGCATTTTTAACTATGGAATCTGAAGCCAAGTGAAGTTACTTAAAAGCCACTGTGAGTCAGGTAATAAGTATTTGAGGGGAGCATTTAAATTCAGGTCTTCCTGACCCCATGTCCAGTACTGCATCTATTAGGTCATCTAATTTCCCCAAAGAATGCATGTTGAAAAGTTTAAAATGCTTTCCAGGTGCAATGCTACATGTACACACTTATCATATTCTGCCTTGCTTTACAGCTGACTCAATATTTTATCTCCCCTACTATTTTGTAAACTTGAAGGTAAAGGCTATATCTTATTCATCTTTGAATCTACCCCCAGGGCCTACTACTGTGTCTTATGTATAGCATATACTTAATGAGCTCTTGTCAAATATTTAACAGATCCTAAATGTGAGACTATGACAACATAGACATTTTGTTACATGACCTGTAAGAACATGAGGATGTTTCCATAAAAGGCATCTTTAGCAAATTACATTACAATGCTAACAAGTTGTGATAGACAGGAGCCAATCAAAGCTAGTTCCTATGACTTTATTATCCCTTACCCCATCATCAGTTCCAAGCTGTTTCACCTCATGGAAGCTGAATATTTCTACTCTAAATGAATTCTAGAATCCATCCTTTATTCACTAGTTTTACTCTTCCATCTTAAATTTGAGAATGCTTTTCCCTCCCTTACCAGGTGTCATTTCAAGTCCACTATCAACTCTAACTTCCTTCCTCTATCACTATTTTTTCCTAGCATGTTTCTTTGCTTCTACCAATCCTGTTCTAATGCCTAAATATAGCATGAAGATGACTCTGGGTTCTTGAAGGCAGAGTACAAATTATATGAAGTTCTGCCATGCTAGAAAAGCTTTGAGTATGGCCTCAGGAACTGACCAACAAATGGAAAATGGACAACAGAAATGACATTGATAGGTAGTATAGTGGATAGAGCACTGACATTGGAGTTAGGAGGACCTAAGTTCAAATCCTGCCTCAGACACTTGGCACTTATTAGCTGTGTGACCCTGGGCAAGTCACTTAACTCCAACTGCCTCACCCCCCCCCCCAAATTGTGAAGAATGTTATGTGATTGTAAGCAGCATTATTTCATAAAGCAGAAAGAAATACTGGATAGTTTAAAAAAAGTTTAAAGTAACCTTGACAAAATATCCAGCTAAGCAAAGTCATCCCTATGTCACTGCAGGATGAAAATGAAATGATGATGACAAATAGAAGAAAAATAGAAAAGATATACCAATTGGACCCTAGTATGACAGTCTCTAGTTGTTTAAAGATATAGAAATGGCACCAAAAATAAAGATGAAAAAAGCTGCCAGTTTGGATCAAATTCATAGAAAGGAGATCTGGGATTCAGGAGATAATAATTGTAAGGGCATTGAGGAACAAGGACTTATGGCATCTGGAGGAGGAGAAGATACAAAAGTGTGGAAAGCTCTTGAACTTTATCAATATTATAAACAGCTGTGCTTGAGAACCTAGGTAGCTAACCATTAAATCTATTTATTCATATACAACAAAAACTTTATTAGGGTCATCCATCCACAAATTGAGGACATTTGTGGCTTTCACAGCAGCATTTAACAAAAGAGCACATCTTTATCATATCACAATTGGCTGAAAGATATAGATTACATAAATCCCATTATGTTTATTGTGTGTTGATGACAAAAAAAATCGACTTGATAGAATAAACCACCTCCTTATAGACTCTTTTACAAGTTTCTTCCTTCCATGTATCCATTCAAGATTCCTTGGAAGAAGTAATAACAAGAAATAACCCTGGTTAGTAACCCAATGCTAATAAATATTAGACAAAGCATAAAACAGAGATGTCTATGCTCACCAAAAATATCTTCCATTGCAATGGAGGGAATCCATTGCAGTAAAGAATCAAAGGTGAGGAGTGATTCCCTGTAGACAATAAGGTTCCCTAGCTGTTGCTGCTTACAGATAAAATTATGATATTGAAGAACCCCCTATAACCTTTGAAAGGGATTTGACCTTTCCATACATGTAGGAATGCCCAGATGTTTGAAGAATGTCTCCCGTACAAATTTTAACGTGCACCGAAAGGACACTGTGTTGAGCTTATCCAAAAGCGTATGTTTATGGAATAGAATGTAGACATAAACAATTAGCAAATTTCTTGGTTGAGAAGAAGAAAAGCATTCTTGGGTTGCTTTTGGGAAATGGCAAAGCACTTTTATTGACCCCAAGCTTCCCATAAGAGCAAAAGTCCATTATTTTCCACACAAACTTTTAACCAGTACTGGTGAATGGAAGTGAGACCTAGAGTATGCCTACCTTCAAAGAACTAAAGATGAGTATCACGTAAAGGGAAATAGAAAGGTGCATGGTAAGTGTGAGCAGGCTGCAACATACTATCAAAAAAACCTCTAAAGAAGGACAGGGGTAAAAGATGTCAACAAGGAATATGACAGAAGGAGAAGAAAAGCAAGTCAGAAGCTGAAAGTGAAGGATGACAGGTGGATGGGTAGAGTATTCCACTGGTGTTCTCATACATGATGCTGAGAGAAAATGAGGAAGGCATCAAGCAAATTGTGTGGACCCCTAGTAGCAAATTTCCAATACAACATGAACATAGAATGAGCTTTCATGTATGTTTTTGAGCTGTATCATTTCAGAGTATTCTGAATAGATAAGATTACAGATCCATTTGAATCTATCAGTGCTTCACTATTCATCCCCTCTGCCCTAATGCACCTACATTCTACTCTTATATTTTGTGCATATCTAAACAAGTACTGGAAATAATTGCATGGTTTCAGTGAATAAATTTTTCCAAGCCACAGAGACATGATTGGGTATGGCCAGTCCATTCCATTGACTATTCACTTAGACACATATGTTTATAAACTTAGTTATCTTTGATTCTTCCTTTTTCCTTACCTTTCACATGCAATTAATTACAAAGTTCTGTCAATTCTGCTTCTCCAGTATCTCTAGTATTCATCCCCTCCTCTTAGTTCCCTTTGCCAACATCCTAGCATGACTCCAATTATCAACTGCCTGGACTATTGCAATAACCTCCTAATTGGTCTTCTTGCCTCTAGCCTTTGTCTCCTCTAATCCATACTTCACACTGCTGCTTCTAGATTAATCTTCTTTATATATGGAACTAATTATATCATTCCTCAAAACACTCAATACCTTCCTATTGTCTACCAAATAAAATACTAACTCCTTAGTCTGGTATTTTTGACTGTGAAAAGGTTGGCACCACCCCACATTTCCAAACACTTCAAACAACTCTCTTTCATGTGCAGTGTACTCTGTCCATATTAGACTAATAAGTCCTTAGTATTTACATATCTTATGCTTTCCCAACTCCATGCTTTTGCTTCTGCTGTCCCCTTTAGTTGCCAAAACTTGGGGTAGGCTGGACAACAATTGCTGAGGGATCTATGAGGGTAATCTCTGACCTGGGGAATTAAAGGCATGGTCTGGATTGGGATACAAATGGATATAAATTAAAGACCAGATTGGGTTGTAGTTAGGGATTCTTTGGAGTACCAAAAATCCAAGGGGGGGGGGTGGATCTGGATAGAAAGTCAGAAACTTTAAGGTAAGCAGATCAGTACCAGAAGAGGAGATAAAATATAGGGAGTGTTATTAAAATGACTGATGGGTTTAGTCTATGTCCCCAAGCTGTGTCGTTTTATCTTGTGATGTACTTTCCTCAACCCTTTCTGTTCCAATATACTTATCCGTGGCCTCAGCAGCATGCAGGGCAAGTACTCCTCGCCCCATTGTAGCAGAGAATCCGTGGAAATGGACACTCATGCATGGAATTTGCTGAATAGTCCACCTACTATCAATGTTCTCTCCATTCAATTTTAAACTCAAAAATCTTTACCATCATAAGGTCTTTTTTATTCTCTGTCATGCCCCTTCCTTCTTCTTTTAGCCTCACAAAGTACTTTTCTGGGGAGTAATCAGGAATAAGTGACTTTCCAAGGGTCACAGAGCTAGTAAACCTCTGAGGCTGGATTTGAACTCAGATCCTCCTGACTCCAGGACCAGGGCTCCAGGGCTCTATCTACTCACAAAGTACTTTTTAAAAAATTATGTTAGGCATCATTTACATTCCATTTTATACCAGTTATTTATGTGTTATATTCCCTTACTAAACTCCACAAGGGCAGAGATAATGCTTTTGGATGTACTCTTTACATAATAGGCATTTAGCAAGTACATAGTAGGTGCTATTTGTTGAATTTAGTATACTAGAATAGTATGCATTTAAAAAACAGCTGCAGAATAGAATAGAATTAAATGGGATAGGATGGAATGAAACTGAACAAAATGGAACAGAAGATGACAAAATAGAACAGGATAGGATAGGTTAGAATCGAATCGAATAGAATGGAATGGAATGGAAGGGAAGGGAATTGAATGGAACAGAACAGAATGGAACAGAACAGAATGGGACTGAATGAAATGAAACAGAGCAGAGCAGAATAGAATGGAACTGAATGGAATGGAACAGAACAAAACAGAACGGAACAGAACAGAATGAAATAGAATAGAATAGAATAGAATAGAATAGAATAGAATAGAATAGAATAGAATAGAATAGAATGGAATGGAATGGAATGGAATGGAGTGGAGTGGAGTGGAGTGGAGTGAAGTAGATAAGATCTGTATGGTTAGCAACCTCACTGTTTAGACATGGGTCTGTAACTTTGTTATTATATCTCAGTTTTCCTATTTTCAAGTTTTTGGCAGATTAAAGTCTATACCTCTTAGGTGGCCCAAAGGCAGAATTTAAGCAAATCTATATAGTATGATTTATTTCTTTTTCTTCTCTTCATATTCAATGACCTTTAATGTAGGGTTAAGGTAGGTAAGAGTGAGTGATGATGGTGGTAGTCATCACGAAGGGTGCAATTGAGTGATAGTAATCTGGTTAATCCCTGCAAGGCCTCATGAGACTGTTGACCTTGATGAGATTTACCGTAGTTCAAATCCCAGTTATGTCTATGACAAACCATGGGGTAGCTTCATTAAGTATGTGTTGAGGAAAGGATAATTTCTCCCAGAGTTCATCTTGATTTCTACTTCCTAATAGAGAGGAGTTTCTTACACCTGTAACAGGGTGAGACAAATGGGGAAAAGGAGAATAAACAGCAGTTTAAAAAAATGAAGGTAAGAAAATGGATTTCAAGGATGTCAACTCCAAGAGGTTATGTAACTGACTGAAAAAGTTTCCACTAGAATCAAATCTTCATGGAAATTATATTAGGGAATGCAAGACAATTTTATCCTAATTCATCTCTTCAATAAATATTTGTCACATTTGTTTATTCTCTCTATTTCCCTGCTAGGCATTGCAAGAGATTAAAAATGTGTAAAGAAATTACTTCTCTGGAGGAAGCTTACAATTTCAATAATAGAAAATATGTTGTTCAGTCATTTTCAGTTGTGTTTGACTCTTTATGGCCCCATTTGCACTTTTCTTAGCAAAGATACTAGAGTGGTTTATCATTTTCTTCTCCAGATCATTTTATAGGTGAGGAAACTGAGGCAAACAGGGTTAAATGACTTAAGTGCTCAGGGTCTCACAGCTGATAAGTGTCTGAAGCTGGATTTGAACTCAGGAAGATGAGTCTTCCTGACTCCAGGCCCAGCACTCTATCTACTATACTACCCATCTGCCCAATAAGAATAGTAAGATGTTATTTGAATGGTCTGAACAACATGACATCCAGAAGTTTACAGAAGAGAGTTTTGCTGAGGGCTGAGCATACCAGGATTCCTCTAGTAAGGAATATGAGTGAGGTCTATGAAACTTTTAGAGGAAGTAAAATTTGAACTGGGTCTTTAAGGATACGTAGTTATACCTTAAGTCCCTGAGGGTTTAACAGAATCTTAACTTACTCTGGGTGTACGAATCATTTTCCTTAGTTAATAGGCTTTTAGAATTGTGTCTGAAGTTAGTCACATCCTCTGACCTCAGCTGTCTCTTTTGGTGTTGAATTGTTTCAGTCATTTCTGCCTCTTCGTGACCCCATTAGGGATTTTCTTGGCAAAGATACTGGAATGATTTGCCATTTCCTTCTCCAGATCATTTTACAGATGAGAAAATGGAGGTGAATGGAGTAAGTGACTTGTTGGGGGTCACAGTTAGTGTGTGTTTGAGGCCGGATTTGAACTTAAGAAGAAGAATCTTCCTGACTCCAGGTTCTGCACTCTATCCCCTGAACCACCTGGCTGTCTTCAGCTGTTTTACAAGTGTGTTCGCTGTTTGTCTTTTGCTATCAACATGTGATCATGTCTAGTTTTAGTGGCTTTGGAGTTAAAGGACCTGGCTTCATATTCCAACTTTGGTACTTATTTCCTGTGTAACTTTGGATAAGTAACTTAACCTTCCTGGGCCTCAGTTTCCTTATATGTAAAATGCATGTATTGGAAGAGATGACCACAAAGAAGGGTCTTTCCATTTTAGGTCTTAGAATCCTCTAAGTTGATGCTCAAGACAGCAAGAGAATATCTGGTTGCCCTTGATTAAAGCAGGATATCTGGATCAGATAAATTAAGTTCTAGGTTACTGAAATAACTAGCAGATATGATTGCTGAGTGATATTTGAAAGCTGTACCACAGGATTGTGCAAGGGCGAATATCACCCTGATTTTTTTTTAAAGGAAAGAGAATAGATTCTGTCAACTATAGGCCAGTGAATATGACTTTGAATCCTGGAAAAATTCTAGAACGGATCTAGATATGGTTGTGGAAAGGACAGTATTGATTAATGAGCCAACATGACTTCATAAAGAATAGGTCATACCACAGTAACTCATTCCTTTCTTTGAAAGGATTACTAAGCTTGTAGATATGAACAATGCTCTGGATATAGATTTTAGCAAAGATTTTGATAAATACTATTTTTGCACAGAAGAAAAGAGATTTGGATTGGAAGATAATACAATTAGATTACATTGGGCATGGTTAGATGGACAGACTCCTAGAATAGGTATTTATGGTTCAAAGCAAAAATGGCAGAAGGTCTCTAGGGGAGCTCCAGGGCATTTGTGTTCAATGCTTTGCTGTTTAACAATTTTTATCAGTTTATTGTACAAAAGGCATAGATTGTATGCTCATCAAATAAGCAGATGACACAAAGCTGAGCTGAAAGGTATAGTTAACAACAAAATTTAGTGTTAGAGCATTGGACTGAATCTAATAAGATGAAATCCAGTAGGAATAAATCTATGGCTATAACCCAAAATGTGGGGAGGGAAAACAATGTGTAAAAAGTCTAATAAAATAGCATGGATTCTGGTTGTGAAGAATTTTAAATGCCAAACTGAGGATTTTATGTTAGACCCTAAACATAATAAGGAGTTTATTGTATAGGGAGGTGACATGGCCAGATCAATGCTTTATAAAAATCACTTTGGTGGTTGTGTGGAAGATGAGTTGGAGTGGAGAGAGTGTTGAGGTGGGAAGACCAAATAGAAGGTCTATATAAAATCCAGGTGGCAGCTACGTGGCTCAATGGATAGAGTGCTGGGTTTGGAGTCAGAAAAACTTGGGTTCAAATCGTTCACTAGCTATATGATTCTGGGCAAGTCCCTTAACCTCTGTTTGCCTTAATCCATGGGAAAAGGAAATGGAAAACCACTCTAGTCTCTGTGCCAAGAAAACTCCATGGATGCTATGGTTCATGGGGTTACAAAGAGTTGGACACAACTGAATTACCAAACAACAACAACAACAAGGGTCTGAACTAGAGGGGTAGCTGTGTGAATGGGAAGAAGGGGGAATTTGTGATAGATGATGTGGAGATAGAAAAAAAAGTTTTAATAGATGTTTGATTATGTGGAAGAGTGAAAAAAGGAAATGAGTATTTATGTTCCATACTATGTGCCAAGTACTTGCTAAGTGCTTTACAAATATTATCTCATGTGATCCTCACAACAACCTCGGGTTGTAGGAGCTATTATTATCCCCATTTTACAGAGGAAACTAAGGCAAATGGAGATTAAGTGACGTGTGTAGGGTCATGCAATTAGTAAGTATTTCAGATCATATTTGAATACGGGTCTCCCTGATTTGAGGCCCAGTCCTCTAACCACTGCACCATCCAGCTACCTCTAAGAATTGAGGATGACACTGTGGTTGAGAACTTGGGTGATATCCTTGACACAATGCGGAGTTCAGAAAAGGGATGTGTTTAAAGGAAAAGATACGGAGTTCTGCTCTAGAATTGTTGAATTTCAGATATTTATGGGACATAAAGTTTGAAATGTCCAACAGCCAGTTGCAGCTTGGGAAACAGGCTAGCGGTGGATATGCAGATATATCTAGTGTGGGGGAAATATTAAGTATTTTAAAAGTGGGATAGAATTTCCCCTTTATGATATAATGTGATGCGGCCTGACCAAGAGGAGGGTGTGGGTTCAGGGGAGGGATTAGTTATGAGCTAAATGACCTCCCCAAGTCTCTAGCTCTGTACTCTGTGATTGCAAATTTGAAACTTGAAAGATCAAATTTCTTTACCTGAGTTTAAGTAAATTCTGTATTATCTGAAATATGAATGATAAATAGATATCTTATGAGTAATATGTATTTTTCTGTTCATAGTTATAAGGTAAATATATTTTATATTCCATGTTGTTAATGTTTTCTACTCAAAAACCAAAAAATACTCAAATCATCTAATATGTTAATCTGGGTTAGGGGAGGGGCATATAGCCATTCTTACATTTTATATAGTCACTAACTTGTCTTTCTTTGGTACCCTTGACAATCTGAGTCTAGGATAAAATGTAAGCTTGGTATGAACCCTCTGCTTAGGGGGCCAACATTGTACCAATGAGGAGACAACTGTCTTTTTTTAAAAAATATTTCCTTTTAGTTTCTAAAAGCAGAGGCAGATTTGATTCATAGTGGTTACAATGGCAAAGTGAAGTTTAATACACTTACTTACTCTTTTTTCTATGCAAAAATTCTCCTTTAAGCCTCTAGCCTCAGAGCTGAGAGACTTTCCACCAAAGTGGCTCTCAGGTCAATATGACACCTGTCCTCACCACTCCCAAATCCATATGCACACATAATGTGTGCTTCTATTCTCTCCCTTTGGTGATAATCAACTGTATTTGCATAAGTTTCAGAGGAGAGATACCCTGGCATTTTCAAGCAATACTAAGTGCATAAAAAAGTAAATTCAACAAGTGTCTCAATGTCCACTTTGCCTTTATTCTCTGGAATGTGGGGTATATGGTGAACTTCTGTGTGGCAACACAGAATGAGTTAGAATGCATCTGCTATTGGTTTCTAGGATCAAATTTCTAAAAATCAGAGAAAGGGCTTCCCTCTGGAAGGAAACACTTATCCTCCTGGATTCTTCCCCATACCTGACTTAGTCAGATAGGTGTCTTTAAAAGGCAGAAAATAGGCATGTTTAACTTTGAAAGAGACATGCCTTATTTTACTTGGTTAAAAGGTGAACAGCCTTGTCTAAAGGACTGGGAGCCTCAGGAAATACCTCAGGAAATGCCTACTCCAGTCTCAGCTGCCAGTATCTCCTGGTGCCACCTGGTACAAGTCACTCCATTTTTTGGCATCTCAGTTCTTTCATCCGCTGATTGAGACTTCACTAGTGCTGACCTCACAGGCAGAAATAATAAGTAATATTTATAAAGTATCATGGAAATAAATGCAACATGCATGCATATGTGTACTTAGTTCCATGATATTTTGTGATTATCACAGAGTATAGTTATAAGCTAAATATTGTGTTTGACTCTGTGAACATTTGATTATCACATACTTTTCTATGAAGTGAATGTATATTCACATATATCTTCAACTACTGGCCATTTCTACCTGTAATACTCCATGTTGCTTTAGATTCTGTGGAAGGTCTTGTAGGTTCTACAACTTTATTTCCAAAATTGATTGGGGTCATTAAACATTTTGGGGCTTGGGATTTATTGATAAAAATACTTAAACCAGTGGTTAAAGGTATAAGAAATTCCCTTGGGATAAAGATGCCTATAAAGGCAAAGGAGAGAGGAGGTTGGGAAATTTTGAAATATGCAACAGTTATTTTTGACAGAGACATAATTTCAGTATTTTATATTTTTGAGGATAAATTTCTCTAGCATCAGAATTTTCTGATGGAACATCTTTTTATATTCTTTATAGAAAACAAGCATTCCATAAAACACAGTTTAGATAATATTGTTTAATCACATTTTAATTCTTTGGAATTAGCAGACAGAGAGATAACAGAGAGCAAGTGAGGTCAAATGAGAGCGAGATGGCAAGAAAGAGAGATGGGTTGATAGAGAGGAGAGACAAAGAGAGTGAAAGTGAATGAAAGAGAGCTAGGAAGAGAGAGAGAGGAAAGAGGAGAGAAAAGAAAAAGGGGGGAAGGAAGGGGAACAGGGAAAGGGAGGGGGTGGGGAAGGGAGAGAAGGAGAGAGAAGATCTTGGCTTCAAGCACTGCCTCTGATTTATACCAGCTGTGTGTGAGTCTGGGCAAGTCGCTTCACCTCCAAGATAACCATGACCTTAAATTACTGATAAGTCGTCAGTCTCTGTCAGTGGTAGATGTTTTCATGCTGGATGTTGTCCACACTGTCAAAATTACGGGTCCAGAATTTTAAAAGTCATTATTAGTGTTTTTGTGACAGTTGTATAGTGGTCATTGCAGCTCCCATTTGTTGTTGAGATATAAATTTATGTAGGCAATGGTGAATCTTCTTTTCAACACAGCTTCTGTCAGGTTGGACCTAGGATTTCATTGGCATAGGAAACCTTCACTTAATCCAAAACCTATATTCTTAGAAAGCCTTGCATTAAGAAATGAAACGACTTGACAATGTCAAATAAGCATCATTGGTCAGAGATGGGACTTGAACCCAAGTCTTCCTGGTTTGGAGGCTAGTTCTTTATCATTATGCCAGTATTTCTCCAACTTTTTTTGTGTGTTCCTCAGGAACACTTTACACTCCTAAAAATTGCTGAGGACCTCCCAAAGAGCTTTTGTTGATGTGGCATTTACTGTATTAGAAATTAAAATTGTTAAGACAATAGTTTTCACCTCACGGACCCCTTGAGTGTTGGAGACTCCAGTGGATATCCAGACCAACCTTTAAAAAGCACTAAGTTACAGGATGTTGCCTCTCATGTTGCCATAGAACACTGAAGTGGCAGAAAACTGCCTAGAAAATCCACTAGTATCCTGTTAGATATGTACTGTGTTCTCCATTTCTCTGCCCCATGTGTGTGGTTATCATAGTTCCAGGTCTGAGGATTCCATTCTTTTACAGATCCTACCTTTAATCTCATGTGCGGATAGGAGACAGAAAGTAAAAGAAGCTTCTTACTAACCAGGCATTTGGATTTACCTAGGAGACAGGGAGTCTCCATCTCGGTCCAGCCACTGCATCATCACTGTCTTCTCTTTTTGAAGTTTTTTTCATCTCTTTTTCAAAAAGATTACTTTGTCACAATTATTCAGGAAAGGGTTTTTGCGCCTGTAGGAAATATTAATAGACTATTATGAGGTCCTACAACTAATTTTTCCACACATATCATCTGTCTTTGCATGGTTATTAAACTTCAACAATATTTCATGCAATGCTTCCCTGCTAAATTAATTTGGTTCCTTCTTCTCTTGCTTCTCCTTTTCTGTCCACAAGCTTTAAAATTAAATTGAATCTTCATAATTATAGCTTTTTGTTGTTCTTCCTCGTATCTTTTTTCTTTTTTGAATTTCCCTATCAAAGGAGCAATAAAGACATAAAGGAGCAAAACTGGGAGTCGAAAAGACCAAATGGTTTGGGGCTTGATGGGCCTTGGGTTGGGTATCTTTACCTTAGGGAGAGAGAGGGTGAAGAAATGAGGACCTGGAGTATAGAGAAATTGGTTCTGCTTTTCTTCTAGCACTGAAAATAATTGAGGCTTGTTCTCTGAATAATGAAATTTCCAGGGCTGCTAGAGTGTTCACATTTATGTCAAGTGATTCTTTTAACGCTTTTAAAAATGTAAAAAATGATTTTGGGTGAAAATGTGTTTGTGTGTGTGTGTGAACACATACATATGTGTGCACACACACATGTATACGTACATACACATATATAAGCATATGGTTGTATATAAAATAGATATGACTTTTATTTTTTCAAAGTGTTATGTAATTAACTTGCTAAAATGTTTCTTTTTATGGCTAGTTAGGGCTGTTTCTTCTATTTTATATATGGAAAAATAGATTCATAAAGAAAACAAAAGGTAAAATCTTTTAAGTTCAGAGTCTGATTCTTATAAATTTGTGATAAATTAGATGTGGATCATATAAGGAAGATTTGATATACTTGAGAAAACACATTTATTAAAACACTCTTCAGGTACTGTGGCAGTACTGATTTGCAAGCTCACAATACACCACTTAGAAATTGGGTATTGAATCCCAGAATATTAGCTTTGGAGACCTCAAAAATGTCCAACCCCTTAAATTTGCAAAATGATCAAACCTAGGCCCAGAGGGGTTAAGTGGTTTCTCTTAGACCAAATAGCTACTTCTGGTTTAGTAATAAATGTAGGATTAGATCAGCTCTATTCTGACTTTAGTGCTCTTAAATCACAATTTGTCATCTAATTTGGCAACAAGTTAGCCATTAGTCCCTGGTAGTAGATATAATCAAAAGTAATACAATTGCATTTCCTTTGAAATGTTCTAGCACTCAAACATTTTATGCATTCAGATTGACTTTGCACTTCATTTATTTTGAGTTAGTGAAGTTTTATTCTACTTGTAAATATCCAGCGTAAATCAATAAGAGATGACATTAGGGTGGGGATGTCCTAGAACTTTTCTGAATGGATAGATTTTGAATGCTGATCCCTATAGATCAGCTCTTGTAATGCTTTATTTCTAAGAGGTCTTAGCAAAATCTCTTCTCCACCAAGAAATAGGCTCCTAAGATTGAACCTAATCTGTATAAATCCAGAGACTGGGGCTCTGGGCCCTGGTTACATCTGTGAGGGCTCCTTAAAACTGTATGCAACACCCCTGAAAAACTAGGATGTCTATAATTTCCCCCATTTAGCATATTGAGTAATGGGGAACCCAAAGGAAAAGGGGATAAGCATTTATATAGCACCTACCATGTGCTAGTGACTACTACATGCAAGGCAGTTATTATCACCATTTTATAGTTGAGGAAATTGATGTTAAGTGACTTACCAAAGGTCACACAGCTAGTAAGTATGTGAGGTCAAATTTGAACTCAGAAACTCCAGGCACAAAGGTCTATCCACTGAGCCACCTAATTACCTCTAAAGAGGACCTCAAAGAAGGTCAGTCATTTGCCTAGGCTCTTTCATTGTGTGTGAAGTTATGACTGGAGCCTAAGGCTTTCTCTATACAAACATAACTACTAGAAAGTACATTAATTTGATTACTACATGGTTTGTTTGATTAATCATTCATTAAGCCAAGAAGAAAATGATGGACCAACCATGAGATAATGTGTGCAAAGCTCTTTGCAAACCATCGAGTGCAAAGTTCAATAGCCGCAAAAGAATAATAGGTAGTATTTTTTTTCTTTTAAAAATTTATTTATTATTTATTTAAAAATACTCTTTTTAAATTTTGAGTTCCAGATTCTCTCCCTCTCTCATAATCCTCCCCAAATGCACTGAGAAGGCAAACAATGATATCAATTACACATGTGAAATTATGCAAAATGTATGTCCATATTAGCTACATTACAAAACAAAGCAAAGAAAACAAAGCGAGGACATCATGTTTCAATTTGCATTCAGCACTCATCAGTTCCCTCTCTGAGGGTAGACAGTATTTTTTTGTCATGGGTTCTTTGGAATTTTCTTGGATCATTGTACTGATCGGAATAGCCAAATCTTTCCCAGTTGATCTTTATTACAATATTAGGCCAGTTCTGTTTTTTAAGGTGTTACTTTCCTCAGTGTTTTTTGTGCCTCTTTTACCAAGCTTTTAATTCTCTTTTCATAATTTTCTTGCATCACTCTCTTTTCCCTATTTTCCCTCTACAACAAATTTCTTTATGTCTTCTAGGAATTCTTGATGGTTTTGAGTATAATTAACATTGTTTTCTGCTGTGAAGGCTTTGCTTGTAGCTATTTTTATATTGCTATCTTCTTCTAAGTTTGTGTCTTGCTCTTCCCTGCCACCATAGTAGCTTTTTAGTTCTTTTTTTTTCTTTTTGATGTTTGCTCATTTTTCCAGCCTATTTCTTGACTTTGAACTTTGTGTTAAAGTTGGGTTTTGCTTACTTGGGAGTGGGAAGGCAAGCTTCAGGTTATTTTGTGCTGCTGTTTTCAGAGCTAATTCTGGGGCCTGCAGGTTTTCAGTGCTTCCAAGGTGGTGTGATCCAGGGAAAGGTATGGTCACTATTCTAATCTGTGCTCTGTTCTATTTTCCAGGAAGAGCACCTGCTCCCCTGAAGCTATAATTATTAGTGGTTCTTTTGGCCCTGGAACTGTGTCCAGATCCCCTGCTCTTTTGCAACCACAAGTGCTAGTGCTCCTCTTGGCCCTGGGACTATGATTAGGTCCCTTGCTCCCTCATGATTGATCACAGGCACTTTTCTCCACCCTGGAACTGTGATCTAGAACTGCTTATGGGCAATAGAGCTGTCAATCAGCTCTAGATGCACCCAGTGCTGGCAAAGGGTCCCCTATAATCTCTTTCTGACCAATTGTCTAACCCCTTTATGGTCTCTGCACTGAGAGATCCTAAAGCTGCTGCTGCTACTGCTATCATGGCTGCTTCCAAGGCCTCCTGCTGGTGCTCCTGCCATGCTCCAAACCTGTGCCCACCCCAGTGTCACAGACCCCTCTGGTGGACCTCCTAAGCTGTTTTGGGCTCAACAATTGTTTCCCTCTGACCTTTTATTGGCTTCACCACTCCAAAATTTGATTTGAGGCATTATTTTAAAGTTGTTTGAAGGGGAAAGTTAGAAGAGTTCAGCTGGGTCCCAGCCTGTACCCTGCCATCTTGGCTCCATCCATCATAGTAGGTGGTCCTAATGCCCATACCTAATGAATAACAACCTTTACAGAATCAAATTGATGGAGGCAGTGTAGTACAGTAGAAAAAGAGATGACTCTCAAATCAGACGACCTAAGTTTAACTCTTTCCTTCGATTCTTACCATCTACCTGACTGTGTTCAAGTCATAACTTCTCTGAATCCCAGCTTCTTCCTTTATAAACCAAGGGTTTGGTTTAGATGACCTCTGAGTTCTCCTTTAACTCTGAAATTTTGGGATCTCTGCCAGAGGGAATTGGCAATTTATCATGGTTCAAGCCCTTTAGCTAAAGGGATGAGTTTCCTTTTGGATGGATTCCTTAGCTAAAGGGATGAATTCACAGGTATATGTGAATACTTTGGGAAGTTGGGGGAATTGGTGAAGAGAGTTCAGAAGTCACAGTACATAGCCACTGGGTTACTCACTCAGGGATACTGGAATCCATACTTTAGTCTAACAATACTGCTAATCAACCACATTGGAAAATTCAATACAGTCCAATTTAAACATCCCTTAAGTGTTTCTGTGCACAATGTTCAGTATTAGGCTCTAAGAGAGAGAGAGAGGGAGAGAGAGGGAGAGAGAGAGGGAGAGAGAGAGAGAGAGAGAGAGAGAGAGAGAGAGAGAGAGGGGGAGAGAGAGGGGAGAGAGAGAGAGAGAGGGAGAGAGAGAGGGAGAGAGGGAGAGGAGAGAGGGAGAGAGAGAGGGAGAGAGGAGAGAGAGAGAGGGAGAGAGAGAGGGAAAGAGAGAGGGAGAGAGATG